>NW_027496450.1:0-239596 GCF_021521415.1 Bidens hawaiensis | reverse complement strand
GGACAAAAATTTCTAAAAGTTGTGAATCTTGTAATATTCGTTAATTTTCAAACAAGGAAACCCGACCCGTTTAAATTTCGTTTTTTATAGGGTTAATAATACTACAAGGGTGGTGAAAAATATTATTTAATCTCAAGTTTTATTTCATATATTTTATTTGATCATTTCTATTCACTTATATTTTTCACCATCCTTGTAGTATTATTACATGCTTATTTAAAACATTCATAAGCAAGATCATTTATTCATGTACATATCCCATGCAATTCACTTGAATTATTATTATTATTATTATTATTATTATTATTATTATTATCATAACCATCTTTTCATATGTTGTTTTTTTTAACTAATAAAAACAAAACAATTAATGTTTAAATTAAATAAAATTTTATTGAAAGAGTTAAACATTTTGTAAACTTTTTAAACCATTAAAATTTTTGTTTTTAATTATATTAAACATGATTAAATTCCATAAATTTCTTTAAGCATAACAACTATATAATTTCACTATAAAACGAGGACTAATACTCCATCGTTTTCACACCTCAATACATTCTTTCCTTAAGCTTAAGAGCACTAACAAGTAAGTTTTACCTTCATGCATTTTATAGCTTTTGTTTTGATTTTATCTTGAATGTTCATACTTGTTCATAACTTGTTCTTCATGATCATGGTACTTTAATCATAAAAATCTTATATTTTGGTTTTAAAAATCATTATGATCTGTAAGACCCCGAATCCCAGGAATCCTACAGTTGTTAATCATATCCAAAATTTACAAAAATTTAAAACCCAAAGCAATTCATTTTATTTTGAAACCAGTTCAGAGTAAATATTCAGCGGAAAATCCATAATTATCAAAACAAATTCCCAAAACCAAATTTGATTGCGTTTAGTAATAATTGAAAAGAACAGTTTGCATTATTAATTTCCCCGACTAGATATGCCTTCAACCGTCCAAGTAGTCTCGAGCACGTCCAAGCGGTAGATGTCACACCCCGACTAATGAAAGCGGAACCGTCGAGACGCGACATGATTGTTCATTGCACAACGACACTATAAAGTGACAATATTTAAACAAATCATTTAAATCCATGTCATCATAAATAACACAACAATTGTTCATACAAAATGCCAAATAGATAGATAAACAAATAACTTGTTCTTTCATTTTCTAATATCCTAAAGCCAAGATAATAAGTTTCTTCAAGTAATCCAATCAAGCTAACATCAAACCTGTAACATTGCATAAAATAGAGTTTGTCAACACAAAGGTTGGTGAGCAATTTTCATAGTTTTGGACAATAAGTATATAGTGTGAAATCCACAACTAGTATATGAAAACAATAAATAATAGCAACAATTTAGATAATAAAATCATCAATAAGAATACATTGACGAACCGTCAATAAGAATACATTGACGACAATAATGAAATCGTCAATAAGAATACATTGACGACACCTTTCTATATGGGGATACCATATATACTCGGAATTAACGTATGATCATACTTTGATGAGGCTACCCGCCTTAGCATTCAAGAATTTGCACATAATCATGTAAAGCATATAACACCAAATCGAGAATTTATTTAAGTAAACATATACAATAAGTGTTGTGGTTTAAGACTCAAGTATAAATCGTTGAATTTGAATAAGTATGCAATGTCACCCCCAAAACAAAAGATGGAAAAACGGGGGATGAAAAAGTACTACATTAACAAGTAACTTGAAAGATAGTGTCGTGAATAATCGGAGAGATCGGTTTAACAAACAAGACCTATATTAAACGGGTCTTGTGTTAGTAGGTAGTCTTGGAAGGGTTTAAAATAAAATACATGACAAATAAAGTAAATAAATAATGTTTAGGGTTTAAAATGTAAATATTTGAGAAATTAAAGAAACGAGTTTTGTAAAATAAGTTTACTCGAAACCGGGTCTCGGTATTCTGTTCATTAGTTTTTTTTACTCAACCTATGTTAAGTAATAATGTGGGCTAAAATGCAATATTGCAAAACCCTTGGTTATAAGAATACCAAAATGAGTGTTCGGGTTTGTCTGTTCGAGACTTGATAATTGACTAAGCTCAAAGTTAACTTCCCAAAATAATAAATGCTATGAGATAACTCAATAAAATCAAAATAGACTTTACCAAGTATTTAGTTCTATTGTGAAGAACCTTAACGTTCGTTAAGCGAGTATATGACTTTATCAGTCCGAACTTGTTATAAGATCAAGTTGGTTACCGACATGCCAAATATGTTTAGAAATTAACTAAAATTGTTTTAAAATATAATCTTGAAGGGGCTAAAAACACACTTGTGTGTCTTAAGCGAGTGAACTCGGTTTAGTTCGGTTTTTGGTTCGGTCCTTGACTCGGAATAAGACCGAGGATGGTTACCACATACCCAATTACCGTGGAACTTGTAAAATAACTTATAAATAATAATGCTCAAGTTTTACATTCAAAAAGTTAACAATAAAGCTTTTAAACGAAAGTTCGGTTTTTGGTTCGGTTCTCAACTCGGGATGAAACCGAGGCTAGTCACCACATACCCAATACCATGGAACTTGGCAAATATGAACAATAAACTAAAATATGCATAAGATAAGCAAGTATAACAAGTTATATGGTTAGATTTGTTAAATATATAAACAAGGACTACAAAGTCCTCCATGTAACCTTGCCTTACTAGCCCGACATTTCAACCGGCCGAGACCGGAGAAATGAAAGACCGAAGGTAAACAAGGAGTGTATATTATATATATGTTGTATATGTTGTAACATCAAGCTTTAAGTATTGGGAAGTTAGTTAAAATGAAAGATTAGCGTAGTTTGACCTTGAGAGTCAAACTATGAAGAACAACCTTAGAATTCAAGAATTTGAGAGAGAAATGAGGAAATGAGCAAGCACAAATGAAGAAGATGGGTGTGTATATATAGGGTAAGTTGAATGGGTCTTTCATAAAGGGTGTTGCATGAAAATGGATTGGTTATAGACCCAAGAAAGCACAAACTACAAATAGGTCTTTCAAGTCTCCATTTTGGTAGTTTTAGTCCCTGGAGTTCGTTTTGAGCGTTTTCGGGGCATTTTAAGAACCGAAAAGGGTGTTCTTTTTGAGATCCGACAACTATAAAACAAATATGTAACATAAAATTCATCATTTTGATAATATCGAAAGGTTCGGGATACAAAACGGGTCGAGTTTACATTAAGAATACAAGTATAAAATAACCCGAAATTAACAAATGTCACAGTAGTCATCCTCTTTTTAACCTGAAACTCAAATTAACATACACACAAAGTCAGCTAAAGCTGAGTGAGTTCAAGTTTTAATAAATGACATGAACAAATCATGCCAACATTATAAGTATAAAACCGTATCGGAATAATAGGCAAGTGTACAAATGATAAGTACATCTAGATATAATGACCAATTAATATAATTGCGGTCTAACACGCGCACGGCCTAAGTATATACTACGGGATTTTAAAAACCCGTTATAATGATGATAATGCCACACGAGCCTCCCCCCCACGAGATTTAAGAACCCGCCACGGAATTTAAGAACCCGAGTCGTATAGTTTGGCCCAGCCAAGATCACCATGCACACAAGAAACCAATTTTAATGATGAACATGCCACACTAGCCTCCCCCTTCCCCCCCCCCCCCCAAAGGATTTAAGAACCCGCCACGGGATTTAAGAACCCGAGTAGTATAGTTTGGCCCGGCCAAGTTCATCATTCACACCAGAACTAAGTAATATTACTAATCATAGGCCGTAAAGTAACATATGCACACACACACACACACACACATATATATATATGTCACCCTAAGGTACTCAATAATAAAAGTAAACCTACTTGAAATCATTTAAACACTTTAACGAGTGAAATCAGTTAGGTGTGTATGCTAACCCAAAACGTAAAAAGAGTAAAAAAAGGGCATCATGAACTCACCTGAAACGAGGCACACAATCACCACGAGCTAAAGAACCCCTAAGTATTCACACAACTCAAACGCCTGTCGGATTACACACAATAATTACTAACGATACCGAATGGACTCGTTTATCCTATGAGGCGTTCTAATATGGTTTGACTTACCTAAAGCCTTGACCTCACAAATTTCATTTACAACAGCCCCCGGGGCCTTGTATTTACCAAAACCACCCTTAGATAATCCCGGGGATAAAGGATTCCTAAATTACCCCCGGAAGTTGCTAGGTGAGACGAATATGCACGTTTATGAGTTTTTAAGGCACTTAACAACCAACTCAGCCCCGTGTGGACCAAATTTGATAAAATCACATCCAAAAAGTCCACACAACACTACACGAGGTGGATGGGTCGGTAACTCGCAAGCACAACGCACCAACTATCAATTAAACGCGAATTCGCGTTGTACCGACCCGTTTGAGTAACCGACAACCAATTCAGCCCCAATACTAAAAAAAATAAAATTCCAACAGTCCATATATTGAACCGAAGCTACCCGAACTGAATTGGTTGTTAATTCCTTCAAACCTCACGCTAAACGCAACAATTTAACAATCTAGACAACCAAATACTAGTTTTCAATCTATCACTAGTTGACCAATCAAATGAAAACCACAGCTATCGATATTAAAGTATGTTACATTGGAAATACCTAGGAAGATTATGGAGCAAGAACCTTAATCACAAAGCCCCGAAAGTGTTCCAACGAACAACCACCAATTAAGCCTAGAATAAGCTATTTTTCGATCAATACGCGAGATATAAAGATGGTTTAAGGTGTAAAAGACTAGTATGGACATTATACTAACCTTGAACTTGAGCATTACACCTTGGAATTGGATGGAAAAAGAAAAAGAGGGTGCCCTAGCTGCTGCTGCTACCTGTTATCGGCCAGCAAGGGGGGGGGGGGGGCTTAGGGTTTTTGTTATAAAAACATAAATGTTACATTCTAGCCCCTCAAGTTAATTACTGGAATGACGAGAAGGTCCCCGGGGAATGTCGGATAAATCCTGAGAGATGTACATACTCTAGATAACTTCAATCATTTAACCAAAATTAACGGGCGTTACATGATCATGGATATTTAAGATAAACACTTTGATTTTTCTAAATCTTGGATCAAACCTATTTTGCAGGAACAAGCATGAATATATATTTATCTAAATCTTAGGATCCATTGATGATCATAAACTTTTATACACTCTTTATTTAATTTTTTTTATAATAGAACTATATACTTGATATCTCTAAATAATGAATTGAGAAAATAATATGTATATTTTTTTTTAAAATAAATCATGAAAAGCTTTTAAACTAATTAATTAGTAAATTAATTTATTATTTTACTAAAATAAAACAAAACATTTAATCATAAATTGTTTTTGATCTTCTTATTTGAGCTTATATTAATAAGTTATAATTATGCATTTACAAATCATTATTCAACTAATAAATATCAAATGATTTACATAAACTTTAATTCATTTTAGTTAAACTCATTTTTAATCAAAAATCTCTAAGTCCCAATTTTTCGTAGTTTCCTTTCCAATTAGACTTGTGTTAAAAAAATCTAGCATACGTATATAATTGTTAGGAAAATCCACCATGATTCTCCGCCTCTTTTGTTCGACTCGTTCAAATATTGTCCTCATTTTCGAGGTGAGTTTCTCACATCCCCCTTTTAACGCTTTTATACATTTTGGGGATATTATATATATATATCCTATCAGATCAATTGTTTATCAAGTCAATTACAAAACTACAATTCATATCATGGACTTGTGTGTTTACTAGTTCAGGACCATTTTATTATGAGTGGAAAAGGGTCTCATTATCCGAGTACGTTGCTTGTTACCAACTAGAAAGGACCTTACTTGCGTGATTATCCGAGTATGTTGGTTGTTACCAACTGAAAAGGACCCTACTTGCTTGATTATCACATGTCTCATTGAATTGTATGGTTTTATATTATATATAACAATCTATGTGAACTAAGGGTGGCAATCTTGACCCAAACCATTTTAAATGGGTCAATTTGGATTGTTTAATAAATTAAATGGGTTGGTTTGGGTTAGATTTTTTAACTAAGTGGGTCAAAATGGGTCATTTAAAATTTCATCTTGTAATTTTCGGGTCAAATTGGGTCTTCATATTCAAAGAAATGGGTCGATGTGGTTTCGGATCAGAAAGGGTTTCCGCAAGAGACAGGTTTTGGCATGAAATTAGTTTGAGATTGGAACGGGTTCGGTTCAAGTTTCAAGCCAACACGAGTTTTCACACAGGACGGATTGGGTTTTGGTTTCTTTTTTGTCGATTCCAAACTCTTTTTTGGTTTTCTGTTTCGTTTTTGTCCGGTTTTTACTTTCGTTTTTATTCGGTTTCAGTTTTTTTAGTTTTGTTTTGATCGATTTTTTGATTTCGATTGATTTGATTCGGTTTTGGCTTTTTGTTTCATTTCCGTCAACTTTTCGGTTTTGGCTCGATTTTATGGTGTTTTTTTTATGGAATGAGGATAACGAAGGAAACATTTTAGTTTTTTTACTTTTTTTGTTTTTGATTTATATTTTGAGTTATAATTTTTTTATTATTATTTTTGAATATTTTTTTGAGGGTTTTTTGTTCTTAATAGGAAACCCCTTAGAAAAAAAATTCAAAAAATAAAAAATAAAAAATAAAAAAATCATAACTCAAAATATAAATAAAAAATAAAAAATCTAAAAATACTAAAATGTTTCTGCTGCTATTCTCGTTAAAAAAAACCGTTCTGACTCGTTCCGACCCTAACCCATTCTGACCCAAACCAAAATAACCCTTTTTTAGTTGACCAATTCTAACCCTAACCCATTCTGACCCAAACTCATTTGACTCGTTTGACCCAACCCAACCCATTTGCCACTTCTAGTGTGAACTAATCAACTATTTGTTTAGTTGACCCTTTATTTTATATATATGCAACATAAATAATTAACAGAAGATAATGCTTTGGAAAAGACACTGGCATTAGGTTATATAAATAAATAGACAAGTTGTTTGATTTTCTTATAATAAATGTATTTCTTTGTTTACAAACTTGTAATAAATATATTTCTTTATTTACAAACTTGTGTATTTATGTTTAAATAAATTAATGATAATATTGTCACCTAATAGTGTCATATGTGTTTTGAGCAATCTGTACGTCACACTCAGGCATTCCGCTTAAGCCGGGGTGTTACATCGGGTTTTCGGGTCCGAAAATTGACAAATGCTACACGGATCGTGAAGTTGGGGTTTGGATAGCAAAGATGGAGAAGCATCGGCAACGGAACCCTATAGTTGTCATTTTCTGAGCATATTCTTCATCTTTCGCCGAAACCCTAGAAAAGGGTTGCGACAACGATTGTTGAGGCAGTGTGTGGGAATAGTCGGAGCAAAAAAAAAAAAGAAAATGGTGTGGTGGTTGCAGCGACGGTTGACGAGCGGTATATTGGGGGTTCGACTTCAATCGGAGAGGGTGAGCAATGATGATGGTGGGTCGGAGATAGTGATGGTAAAATATGATGCCAGCAGTGGTTGTTCACGGGTTGGTTTTGTGGTTGAATTAGGTGGTTTTGATAGAGAGGGTGAAGAATAATGGTTGGATTTGGTAGAAAGTTAAATAGAAGAAGAGAGAATGTTTGAGAGAGAAAAGGGATTGAATATATTATAATTATATGTATTATTTATTTTTTAGTTTTAACTATTAAAAAAATATATGAAATTACAAAACTATCCTCATGTGCCTTGCATATGACCTGATTTAATGAGAAAAATTAACTAGGTTAGGGCGAAAGGACATAACATGATAGAGTTTTAAACATAAAGTATGTTTTCTGTCATTAAGTTTGCTAAAAGAAAACAATTGAAAAAATGTGCAAACATAAAGGACCAGTTTTGCTATACTATTAAAGCAATACAAGGTTTTCACATAACATTCAACTAGCATGTCCACGTAAGCTTCCAACTTATCAATTTTTCATTTATATAATTTCCACATGTTAATTTGAAGATTAATTTTAAACATTAACTCTTAAATTGAAGAAAATTTCAAAATAAATTGTTATAATCATCATTTGTTGAGTAATAAAGAAAATTAATTGTTTTCATTATTATTTTTATAAATTTTTAGACTTTGTTATTTTATTTTCTTTTTGGATTTTGGGAAATTATTTATGAAAGTTTGGACTGAATGTTTGGATTGAAAAGGTGATTTAAGTCACGAGATTTTGATTATATTTCTGCTTTATTAAACGCACGGTTTAATCAAAATTATAGTTATATCTCATTGTTATATTCATATTTTTATTATCTTTTATGTTTGTATTTAAATGTTTTGTAATTTCAATAAAAATAGTTTTTATAACACACAAATTATGTCACAACATCCACATATTTACGCCTCGTAGTTTATAACATATGACTTAAGTAGATGATGAAGTTTTAACTAATATGTATTTTTTGTTTAATGGTATAAGTTAGAAATATGTGGCATAACTCATAATTGTGTTTTAAATTGTTTTTTTTCTCTATTTGACTTTTTTTGCTGGGTTCTTTTAATAAAATAAAATGTGATGTCATATAATATCTTACTATACTATTAAAGCAATACAAGGTTTTCATATAACATTCAACTAGCATGTCCACATAGGCTTCAAACTCATCAATTTTCCATTTAATTAATTTCCACATGTTAAATTGAACATTAATTTTAAACATTAACTTTTAGGTTAAAAAAAGTTTCAAAATAAATTGTTATAATCATCATTTATTGAGTAATAAAAACAATTAATTGTTTTCATTGTTATTTTTATAAATTTTGAGACTTTGTTATTATTATTATTATTATTATTTTATTTTGGGAAATTATTTTCGAACGTTTGGATGGATGTTTGGATTGAAATGGTGGATTAAGTCACGAGATTCGGATTATATTGTTGCTTTATTAAACGCGCGGTTTAATAAAAATTATAGTTATATTGCATTGTTATATTCATATTTTTAGTATCTTTTATGTTGTGTACTTAAATGTTTTGTAATTTCAATAAAAAAAGTTTTTTATAACACACAACTTGTGTTACAACATCTACATGTTTACGCTTCGTAGGTTACAACAAATGACTTTAGTAGATGATGAAGTTTTAACTAATATGTCTTTTTTGTTTCATGGTATAAGTTAGAAATATGTGGCATAACTTATAATTGTGTTTTAAATTGTTTATTTTCTCTATGTTTCATTATATGTTGGGTTCTTTTAATAAAAATAACAATATGATACCATATAATAATCTTACTATACTATTAAATCAATACAAGGTTTTCACATGCCATTCAACTAGCATGTTCACATAAGCTTCCAACTCATCAATTTTCCATTTATATAATTTTCACATGTTAATTAGAACATTAATTTTAAACATTAACTCTTTAGGTGAAGAAAATTCCAAAATAAATTGTTATAATCATCATTTGTTGAGTAATAAAGACAATTTATTGTTTTCATTGTTATTTTTATAAATTTTGAGACTCTGTAATTTTATTTTGTTTTTTGGATTTTATGAAATTATTTACGAATGTTTGGACAGGATGTTTGGATCGAAATTGTGGTTTAAGTAACGAGTTTTGGATTATATTGCTGCTTTATTAAACGCATGGTTTAATAAAAATTATAATTATATCTCTTTGTTACATTCATATTTTAATTACCTTTTATGTTGTGTACTTAAATGTTTTGTAATTTTAATAAAAATAGTTTTTATAACACACAACTTATGTTATAACATCTATATGTTTACGCTTCATAGTTTACCACAAATGACTTTAGTAGATGATGAAATTTTAACTAATGTCTTTTTTGTTTCATGGTATGAGTTAGAAATATGTGGCATAACTCAGAATTGTGTTTTAAATTGTTATTATTCTCTATTTGTCTTTGTATGTTGGGTTCTATTAATAAAAATAACAATGTGATACCTTATAATAATCTTACTATACTACTAAAACAATACAAGGTTTTCACATGACATTTAACTAGCATGTCCACATAGGCTTTCAACTCATCAATTTTCCGTTTTTTTAATTTCCACATGTTAATTTAAACATTAACTCTTAAGTTGAAGAAAATTTCAAAATAAATTTTTATAATCATCATTTGTTGAGTAATAAAGACAATTAATTGTTTTCATTGTTATTTTTATAAATTTTTTGACTTTGTTATTATTTTGTTTTTTGGATTTTGAGAAATTATTTATGAATGTTTGGACTGGATGTTTGGATTGAAGTGATGGTTTAAGTCACGAGGTTTGGATTATATTATTAAACGTGCAGTTTAATAAAAATTATTGTTATATCTCATTGTTATATTCATATTTTTAGAATATTTTATGTTGTGTACTTAAATGTTTTGTAATTTTAATAAAAATAGTTTTTAATACACACAACTTATGTTACAACATATACATGTTTACGCTTCGTAGTTTACAACAAATGACTTCAGTAAATGATGAAACTTTAACTAATATGTCATTTTTGTTTCATGGTATAAGTCAGAAATATGTGGAATAACTCATAATTGTGTTTTAAATTATTGTTTTTCTCTATTTGACTTTTTTTGCTGGGTTCTTTTAACAAAAATAAAATGTGATGTCTTATAATATCTTACTATACTATTAAAGAAATGCAAGGTTTTCACACGACATTCAACTAGCATGTCCACATAGGCTTCCAACTCATCAATTTTTCATTTAAATAATTACCACATGTTAAATTGAACATTAATTTTAAACATTAACTCTTAAGTTAAAAAAAGTTTCAAAATAATTGTTATAATCATCATTTATTGAGTAATAAAGACGATTAATTGTTTTCATTGTTATTCTTATAAATTTTTAGACTTTGTTATTTTATTTATTTTATTTTTTGGATTTTGGGAAATTATTTTCGAACGTTTGGATGGATGTTTGGATTAAAATGGTGGATTAAGTCACGAGGTTTGGATTATTTTGTTGCTTTATTAAACGCACTATTTATTAAAAATTATAGTTATACCTCATTGTTATATTCATATTTGTAGTATCCTTTATGTGGTGTACTTAAATGTTTTGTAATTTCAATAAAAATAGTTTTGATAACACACAACTTGTGTTACAACATTTACATGTTTACGCTTCGGAGGTTACAATAAATACTTTAGTAGATGATGAAGTTTTAACTAATATGTCTTTTTTGTTTCATGGTATAAGTTAGAAATATGTGGCATAACTTAAAATTATGTTTTAAACTGTTATTTTTCTCTATTTTTCTCTGTATGTTGGGTTCTTTTAATAAAAATAACAATGTGATACCATATAATAATCTTACTATACTATTAAATCAATACAAGGTTTTCACATGGCATTCAACTAGCATTCCCACATAGGCTTCCAACTCATCAATTTTCCGTTAATATAATTTCCACATGTCAATTTGAACATTAATTTTAACATTAACTCTTAAGTTGAAGAAAATTCAAAACAAATTGTTATAATCATCATTTGTTGAGTAATAAAGACAATTAATTGTTTTCAATGTTATTTTTATAAATTTTGAGACTTTGTTGTTGTTGTTGTTGTTATTATTATTATTGTTATTTGGATTTTGGGAACTTATTTATGAACGTTTGGACTAGATGTTAGGATTGAAGTGATGGTTTATGTAAGGCCCCGAACCCGGTAGCCCTACTTTAACGTCGGATTTACTCATAAACACAGTTCGTACAAATCAGAGTTCATTAAAACTTTCACGGAATATAAAAACTTTCATAAAACATTTCATAACAAAACACGTCTTGTCTTAAAACATCATTTTGTCTTTCAAAATTAACGAACATTAACTTAAACGTCTTGAGTCTTCCGATGCCAGCCTCTTATTCAGTGCCATGTGTCTCCTCAAACGAGCTGCCTCATCCTACTCACCTGCGTGCATACTAAAAGTCAGCTACGCTGAGTGAGTTATAGTTAATCGGACGCCACACAATACATACACATACATACATATCTGAAGATACATATCCATACTTCACTAGTTACCCTTCTGTTCTACATACATACTTGCTACCATACATACATGCATATCTACAATCACTAACCTCAGTCTACCGAGAGTACGTTCATAGTCCGCCGTCTATACCTGTACTCAAGGTCGTGAACACGTAAAAGGTCCGCCGTCCTTACCTATGTTCACCATTCATGGTACGTACAAGGTCCGCGATCCTTCCCTATACCATCATACATCCACAACACGTACAAGGTCCACGATCCTTCCCTATGTTACAACCTAATTCATAGCACGTACGAGGTCCTCAGTCCTCCCCCATGCTAAAGCACGTATAAGGTCCACAGTCCTTTCCTGTGCTGACGCCTACCTATATTACGTATAAGGTCCGCAGTCCTTATCTACGTTACGTATAAGGTCCGCCGTCCTTATCTACGTTGGCGTCTATCTCCTATAACACGTATAAGGCCTACCGTCTCTATCTACGTTTACATCTATCATCTACATCACGTATAAGGCACGCGGTCCTTAACTACGCCATCACCTGCCAAGTCTATGTCCAACAGAAGCTAGAGGGATTTGCCATCCTAACTTACTATGTCGAACGCAGAACTCACATACCATTCGTGTACCTGTATACACATACTTCACATATACAATAATTACATTATAGCATAAAAACATTCTAGGCGTTCTTTACATCCTTCATTTAACAACCATACCCCTTGTCGTTACGTGCAATATCCGAAGATCGTTCACGCCCCGACAAGCATTCATTTGTAATATTCATACATCTTCTATATATAATATTCGTACCTTTATTTTTAACCTGACAGTACGCGCAATATCCGAAGATCGTTCGCGTACCGACAAGCAATCATTCATATCCATCACATATATCACATATGGCATACACTTATCACTTAGGATAAATGTATTAACAAACACATCGAGTATGCACACAGCCCCGAAAACATAACAAGGAATAGGGCTAGAAACTCACCTGAACTCTGCTTCTTCCTCCGATAGTTGTAAATCCCTTCTTTAACTGAGCTCGGCTGACTGTATAAGTTACACGTATCAATACTCGCCTGATCTAATCTGGTGGCCTAGTATTAGCTTACTTTTACTTATCGTTTTAATCTATTCTCTAATCGAACTTGACTTTAGGCGAAGTTAAACCTTAGGCGAACTAAGCTTTAGGCGAAGTTAAACCTTAGGCGAACTTAGCTTTAGGCGAAGTTGTCATCAGGCGAACTTGGCTTTAGGCGAAGTTGTCATCAGGCGAACTTGGCTTTAGGCGAAGTTGTCATCAGGCGAACTTGGCTTTAGGCGAAGTTGTCATCAGGCGAACTTGGCTTTAGGCGAAGTTGTCATCAGGCGAACTTGGCTTTAGGCGAAGTAGTCATCAGGCGAACTTAGCTTTAGGCGAAGTTGTCATCAGGCGAACTTAGCTTGCAGGCGAAGTTCATCAGGCAAACTTAGCTTGCAGGCGAAGTTGTCGTCTGCAGCTACTGTTCGTTCTTAAATCCCTTAATCACCTTCGTTTCTTAACCAAATAACTCGATTTAGGTACCCACGGGATCGTCTGACCAGCGCCTACAAACCCCAACCATCAAATCGACCTAACATCGATGTTTAAAGGGTGCGATTTAGGCATATAGGTTACGGGTTCTTTTTATCAATCGATTAACCCATCAAATCATAACCATTTTCAGTAAGATTAGCTTTGTTGGATTCGTTTTTACCATACAAACTCAGATCTATCATTTCTCAAATCAAACCGAACCTATACGAACGATTTCTAACTATAAACGTACCTTGAACGAGTCGAACTACGAACACGGTTAAGCCTTGATGTTGTTTTGGTCCGTCACGACGTTCCAGCACCAACAAGCTCGGGTTTTCGCCTTCGGATCTTGGTTCGGGTCATGTGTGTTTTGGTGGTGTATGGAATATGTGAGAATGAGGATTAAATGGTGATTAATGGCATTTATATTTAGGGATCATGGGCTTAAGCCCATGGACTCTCCTTCCTTCTTTCATAACCCAAGTCCATAACCCATATCAATTACCCAACACTAGCCCGACCCATACCAACTCCTACTCTATTTATTTATTTCCCGATAACCCGAGTAAACTTTCCCTCTATTATTAAGTAATATAATTAATATCATTTTGGAAATTTCGGGATGTTACAAGTCTTCCCTCCTTAAAGAGGTTTCGTCCCCGAAACCTAACTTATTCCCTATAAAAGGAAACCTTCTTATATTTACACACTTTATTGAATCGTCTTTGCTTTCTGAGTTATCCTTCTTACTCCCGACTTTGCAGCCATCGAATGGTGGTCATGTGTTTTAGCTATTTAAGGTAGCTCGTCCATGAGACCCTCGATGTACCAAGACTCATCTCATCCTTCCAAGGCTTCGATTAGTACTTTTAACACTATTGTCTAAAACAACCTTTCATCATAGCATAATAATCATTCATAACCAAACTCAATATATTACACGTCACTGATAAACATAAGTTTTAAACCTTAATACAAAACAAGTCCTTAAGCAAAAGTAACTTAATAAAACCATTGCATGAGCAATTATTCCTTCATCAAGTGTTCCTCTCTGCAGTTTCCCCAAGTCTTTATCCTTTCGCACCTCCCGCCCCTGATTCCTTGCAATCCCTAGCCATGTGGTCAGCTTTCCCGCATTTGAAGCACTTTGGACGATCAAAGCATTCTCGAGAGTAATGCCCACTCTTTCCACACCGATAGCACCTGTCTGTCCCAGTCATGCATTCTCCCCGGTGCACTTGCCCACACGTCTTACATGCATCCTTGTTCCCAACCTTGGCCTTCCTCTCATCAGTTGTTGTCACCATTTCGCCAGACCGCTTAGCAGAGGTAGCCCATTTCTTCTCCTTCTTTTCCTCCGCCACCACATCGTCCTCAGCCAGGTCAGCGTAAACCACTTCTGCAAGTTCAACAGCAGAGTCAAAAGTAGCAGGTTTATTTGCCCTGACTAACATGCGGACTTTTTGTGGCAATCCCCTCACATAACATTTGATTCTCTGGACCTCAGTGTCAACCATATCAGGCACCAACCTAGATAGTCGGTTGAATTCAGTAGTATACTCACGATGCGTCATCGTACCGGCCTTTAAATTCAGGAACTTCATCTCCGTCCTTTCAACCTCGGCATCTGCACAAAACTTCTTCATCACCAACTCTTTCAGATCGTCCCATCTCAATGCCTTGATCTCATCCCTAGTCTTTCTCTGCTCCACACTTTCCCACCAATACATAGCTTCTTCCTCAAATGACTGAGTAGCATAACCCACAGCTTGGTCGGGACGGCATTCGCTAATGCGGATAATCTTGTCCATAGTGGTTATCCATTGGAGAGTAGCGATTGCGTCTCCCAACCCAGTCAGCTTTGGCGGGTCGCATCCTTTGAAGGATTTATAGTTGCACCCATCTTGGCCTCTTTTCCTGTCATCGACCTTCACAGACTTATCCTCACTCGAGGCCTCTCTTTCTCCTTCCCCATCCTTCCTACCATCACCACCTGCCCCTTCAGCAGTTCGTTCACGGCTTCCAGCAGATCTTTCAGGATTCAGGTTCTTCACAGCAGCAACTACAGCTTGAACAATGGCTGCTTGAACTGCAGGGCTAAGTTGAACCTCTTCGTTGTTGTTCTGGTCTCCTCCAGCTGCGCTTCCTTCATCTTCGGCGTGGGAAGCTTCTTCTACCGAGGGTTGCCGGACCAGACGAGACCTGCCACGACGTCCAGTGCGACCCCCAGTTCCAACAAATTCTCCAGCTCCAGCCATTAGTATTCTAAAAGGGAAAACACAAACATCATCACTCAAGGAACTATTTAGTACAAGGATAGCAAGGCTAACAGGTAATAACAGTGGCCAGCTTTGACTAGCTGATCACGTTGCTTTCCGTGTCCTATACACTTCCCTTTATGAGTCTCTTTGTGCTGGTTCTACTTAAGCAGTTAGTCAAATCAAACAATCAATTATTCCTATCCCTAACCTGCACTCATCCTTAATTTAGCAAATAAGCCAACATTAACATACACCATTTACCATACACTTTACCTTTACTGAGCTTGCTTGAGTGACACATGGCTATCTTGAACAGGCATCTTCTTTCTTTCTCATTTTAAATCTCATTCTCTGTTCGAGTCTAAGCATGTAGGATGCTTAAATCTCTCGAACTTATGCTCTGATACCAACTTGTAAGGCCCCGAACCCGGTAGCCTTACTTTAACGTCGGATTTACTCATAAACACAGTTCGTACAAATCAGAGTTCATTAAAACTTTCGCGGAATATAAAAACTTTCATAAAACATTTCATAACAAAACACGTCTTGTCTTAAAACATCATTTTGTCTTTCAAAATTAACGAACATTAACTTAAACGTCTTGAGTCTTCCGATGCCAGCCTCTTATTCAGTGCCATGTGTCTCCTCAAACGAGCTGCCTCATCCTACTCACCTGCGTGCATACTAAAAGTCAGCTACGCTGAGTGAGTTATAGTTAATCGGACGCCACACAATACATACACATACATACATATCTGAAGATACATATCCATACTTCACTAGTTACCCTTCTGTTCTACATACATACTTGCTACCATACATACATGCATATCTACAATCACTAACCTCAGTCTACCGAGAGTACGTTCATAGTCCGCCGTCTATACCTGTACTCAAGGTCGTGAACACGTAAAAGGTCCGCCGTCCTTACCTATGTTCACCATTCATGGTACGTACAAGGTCCGCGATCCTTCCCTATACCATCATACATCCACAACACGTACAAGGTCCACGATCCTTCCCTATGTTACAACCTAATTCATAGCACGTACGAGGTCCTCAGTCCTCCCCCATGCTAAAGCACGTATAAGGTCCACAGTCCTTTCCTGTGCTGACGCCTACCTATATTACGTATAAGGTCCGCAGTCCTTATCTACGTTACGTATAAGGTCCGCCGTCCTTATCTACGTTGGCGTCTATCTCCTATAACACGTATAAGGCCTACCGTCTCTATCTACGTTTACATCTATCATCTACATCACGTATAAGGCACGCGGTCCTTAACTACGCCATCACCTGCCAAGTCTATGTCCAACAGAAGCTAGAGGGATTTGCCATCCTAACTTACTATGTCGAACGCAGAACTCACATACCATTCGTGTACCTGTATACACATACTTCACATATACAATAATTACATTATAGCATAAAAACATTCTAGGCGTTCTTTACATCCTTCATTTAACAACCATACCCCTTGTCGTTACGTGCAATATCCGAAGATCGTTCACGCCCCGACAAGCATTCATTTGTAATATTCATACATCTTCTATATATAATATTCGTACCTTTATTTTTAACCTGACAGTACGCGCAATATCCGAAGATCGTTCGCGTACCGACAAGCAATCATTCATATCCATCACATATATCACATATGGCATACACTTATCACTTAGGATAAATGTATTAACAAACACATCGAGTATGCACACAGCCCCGAAAACATAACAAGGAATAGGGCTAGAAACTCACCTGAACTCTGCTTCTTCCTCCGATAGTTGTAAATCCCTTCTTTAACTGAGCTCGGCTGACTGTATAAGTTACACGTATCAATACTCGCCTGATCTAATCTGGTGGCCTAGTATTAGCTTACTTTTACTTATCGTTTTAATCTATTCTCTAATCGAACTTGACTTTAGGCGAAGTTAAACCTTAGGCGAACTAAGCTTTAGGCGAAGTTAAACCTTAGGCGAACTTAGCTTTAGGCGAAGTTGTCATCAGGCGAACTTGGCTTTAGGCGAAGTTGTCATCAGGCGAACTTGGCTTTAGGCGAAGTTGTCATCAGGCGAACTTGGCTTTAGGCGAAGTTGTCATCAGGCGAACTTGGCTTTAGGCGAAGTTGTCATCAGGCGAACTTGGCTTTAGGCGAAGTAGTCATCAGGCGAACTTAGCTTTAGGCGAAGTTGTCATCAGGCGAACTTAGCTTGCAGGCGAAGTTCATCAGGCAAACTTAGCTTGCAGGCGAAGTTGTCGTCTGCAGCTACTGTTCGTTCTTAAATCCCTTAATCACCTTCGTTTCTTAACCAAATAACTCGATTTAGGTACCCACGGGATCGTCTGACCAGCGCCTACAAACCCCAACCATCAAATCGACCTAACATCGATGTTTAAAGGGTGCGATTTAGGCATATAGGTTACGGGTTCTTTTTATCAATCGATTAACCCATCAAATCATAACCATTTTCAGTAAGATTAGCTTTGTTGGATTCGTTTTTACCATACAAACTCAGATCTATCATTTCTCAAATCAAACCGAACCTATACGAACGATTTCTAACTATAAACGTACCTTGAACGAGTCGAACTACGAACACGGTTAAGCCTTGATGTTGTTTTGGTCCGTCACGACGTTCCAGCACCAACAAGCTCGGGTTTTCGCCTTCGGATCTTGGTTCGGGTCGTGTGTGTTTTGGTGGTGTATGGAATATGTGAGAATGAGGATTAAATGGTGATTAATGGCATTTATATTTAGGGATCATGGGCTTAAGCCCATGGACTCTCCTTCCTTCTTTCATAACCCAAGTCCATAACCCATATCAATTACCCAACACTAGCCCGACCCATACCAACTCCTACTCTATTTATTTATTTCCCGATAACCCGAGTAAACTTTCCCTCTATTATTAAGTAATATAATTAATATCATTTTGGAAATTTCGGGATGTTACAAGTCTTCCCTCCTTAAAGAGGTTTCGTCCCCGAAACCTAACTTATTCCCTATAAAAGGAAACCTTCTTATATTTACACACTTTATTGAATCGTCTTTGCTTTCTGAGTTATCCTTCTTACTCCCGACTTTGCAGCCATCGAATGGTGGTCATGTGTTTTAGCTATTTAAGGTAGCTCGTCCATGAGACCCTCGATGTACCAAGACTCATCTCATCCTTCCAAGGCTTCGATTAGTACTTTTAACACTATTGTCTAAAACAACCTTTCATCATAGCATAATAATCATTCATAACCAAACTCAATATATTACACGTCACTGATAAACATAAGTTTTAAACCTTAATACAAAACAAGTCCTTAAGCAAAAGTAACTTAATAAAACCATTGCATGAGCAATTATTCCTTCATCAAGTGTTCCTCTCTGCAGTTTCCCCAAGTCTTTATCCTTTCGCACCTCCCGCCCCTGATTCCTTGCAATCCCTAGCCATGTGGTCAGCTTTCCCGCATTTGAAGCACTTTGGACGATCAAAGCATTCTCGAGAGTAATGCCCACTCTTTCCACACCGATAGCACCTGTCTGTCCCAGTCATGCATTCTCCCCGGTGCACTTGCCCACACGTCTTACATGCATCCTTGTTCCCAACCTTGGCCTTCCTCTCATCAGTTGTTGTCACCATTTCGCCAGACCGCTTAGCAGAGGTAGCCCATTTCTTCTCCTTCTTTTCCTCCGCCACCACATCGTCCTCAGCCAGGTCAGCGTAAACCACTTCTGCAAGTTCAACAGCAGAGTCAAAAGTAGCAGGTTTATTTGCCCTGACTAACATGCGGACTTTTTGTGGCAATCCCCTCACATAACATTTGATTCTCTGGACCTCAGTGTCAACCATATCAGGCACCAACCTAGATAGTCGGTTGAATTCAGTAGTATACTCACGATGCGTCATCGTACCGGCCTTTAAATTCAGGAACTTCATCTCCGTCCTTTCAACCTCGGCATCTGCACAAAACTTCTTCATCACCAACTCTTTCAGATCGTCCCATCTCAATGCCTTGATCTCATCCCTAGTCTTTCTCTGCTCCACACTTTCCCACCAATACATAGCTTCTTCCTCAAATGACTGAGTAGCATAACCCACAGCTTGGTCGGGACGGCATTCGCTAATGCGGATAATCTTGTCCATAGTGGTTATCCATTGGAGAGTAGCGATTGCGTCTCCCAACCCAGTCAGCTTTGGCGGGTCGCATCCTTTGAAGGATTTATAGTTGCACCCATCTTGGCCTCTTTTCCTGTCATCGACCTTCACAGACTTATCCTCACTCGAGGCCTCTCTTTCTCCTTCCCCATCCTTCCTACCATCACCACCTGCCCCTTCAGCAGTTCGTTCACGGCTTCCAGCAGATCTTTCAGGATTCAGGTTCTTCACAGCAGCAACTACAGCTTGAACAATGGCTGCTTGAACTGCAGGGCTAAGTTGAACCTCTTCGTTGTTGTTCTGGTCTCCTCCAGCTGCGCTTCCTTCATCTTCGGCGTGGGAAGCTTCTTCTACCGAGGGTTGCCGGACCAGACGAGACCTGCCACGACGTCCAGTGCGACCCCCAGTTTCAACAAATTCTCCAGCTCCAGCCATTAGTATTCTAAAAGGGAAAACACAAACATCATCACTCAAGGAACTATTTAGTACAAGGATAGCAAGGCTAACAGGTAATAACAGTGGCCAGCTTTGACTAGCTGATCACGTTGCTTTCCGTGTCCTATACACTTCCCTTTATGAGTCTCTTTGTGCTGGTTCTACTTAAGCAGTTAGTCAAATCAAACAATCAATTATTCCTATCCCTAACCTGCACTCATCCTTAATTTAGCAAATAAGCCAACATTAACATACACCATTTACCATACACTTTACCTTTACTGAGCTTGCTTGAGTGACACATGGCTATCTTGAACAGGCATCTTCTTTCTTTCTCATTTTAAATCTCATTCTCTGTTCGAGTCTAAGCATGTAGGATGCTTAAATCTCTCGAACTTATGCTCTGATACCAACTTGTAAGGCCCCGAACCCGGTAGCCTTACTTTAACGTCGGATTTACTCATAAACACAGTTCGTACAAATCAGAGTTCATTAAAACTTTCGCGGAATATAAAAACTTTCATAAAACATTTCATAACAAAACACGTCTTGTCTTAAAACATCATTTTGTCTTTCAAAATTAACGAACATTAACTTAAACGTCTTGAGTCTTCCGATGCCAGCCTCTTATTCAGTGCCACGTGTCTCCTCAAGCGAGCTGCCTCATCCTACTCACCTGCGTGCATACTAAAAGTCAGCTACGCTGAGTGAGTTCTAGTTAATCGGACGCCACACAATACATACACATACATACATATCTGAAGATACATATCCATACTTCACTAGTTACCCTTCTGTTCTACATACATACTTGCTACCATACATACATACATATCTACAATCACTAACCTCAGTCTACCGAGAGTACGTTCATAGTCCGCCGTCTATACCTGTACTCAAGGTCGTGAACACGTAAAAGGTCCGCCGTCCTTACCTATGTTCACCATTCATGGTACGTACAAGGTCCGCGATCCTTCCCTATACCATCATACATCCACAAAACGTACAAGGTCCACAATCATTCCCTATGTTGCAACCTAATTCATAGCACGTACGAGGTCCGGAGTCCTCCCCCATGCTAAAGCACGTATAAGGTCCACAGTCCTTTCCTATGCTGACGCCTACCTATATTACGTATAAGGTCCGCAGTCCTTATCTACGTTACGTATAAGGTCCGCCGTCCTTATCTACGTTGGCGTCTATCTCCTATAACACGTATAAGGCCTACCGTCTCTATCTACGTTTACATCTATCATCTACATCACGTATAAGGCACGCGGTCCTTAACTACGCCATCACCTGCCAAGTCTATGTCCAACAGAAGCTAGAGGGATTTGCCATCCTAACTTACTATGTCGAACGTAGAACTCACATACCATTCGTGTACCTGTATACACATACTTCACATATACAATAATTACATTATAGCATAAAAACATTCTAGGCGTTCTTTACATCCTTCATTTAACAACCATACCCCTTGTCGTTACGTGCAATATCCGAAGATCGTTCACGCCCCGACAAGTATTCATTTGTAATATTCATACATCTTCTATATATAATATTCGTACCTTTATTTTTAACCTGACAGTACGCGCAATATCCGAAGATCGTTCGCGTACCGACAAGCAATCATTCATATCCATCACATATATCACATATGGCATACACTTATCACTTAGGATAAATGTATTAACAAACACATCGAGTATGCACACAGCCCCGAAAACATAACAAGGAATGGGGCTAGAAACTCACCTGAACTCTGCTTCTTCCTCCGATAGTTGTAAATCCCTTCTTTAACTGAGCTCGGCTGACTGTATAAGTTACACGTATCAATACTCGCCTAATCTAATCTGGTGGCCTAGTATTAGCTTACTTTTACTTATCGTTTTAATCTATTCTCTAATCGAACTTGACTTTAGGCGAAGTTAAACCTTAGGCGAACTTAGCTTTAGGCGAAGTTAAACCTTAGGCGAACTTAGCTTTAGGCGAAGTTGTCATAAGGCGAACTTGGCTTTAGGCGAAGTTGTTATAAGGCGAACTTGGCTTTAGGCGAAGTTGTCATCAGGCGAACTTGGCTTTAGGCGAAGTTGTCATCAGGCGAACTTAGCTTTAGGCGAAGTTGTCATCAGGCGAACTTGGCTTTAGGCGAAGTTGTCATCAGGCGAACTTGGCTTTAGGCGAAGTTGTCATCAGGCGAACTTAGCTTTAGGCAAAGTTGTCATCAGGCGAACTTAGCTTGCAGGCGAAGTTCATCAGGCGAACTTAGCTTTCAGGCGAAGTTGTCGTCTGCAGCTACTGTTCGTTCTTAAATCCCTTAATCACCTTCGTTTCTTAACCAAATAACTCGATTTAGGTACCCACGGGATCGTCTGACCAGCGCCTACAAACCCCAATCATCAAATCGACCTAACATCGATGTTTAAAGGGTGCGATTTAGGCATATAGGTTACGGGTTCTTTTTATCAATCGATTAACCCATCAAATCATAACCATTTTCAGTAAGATTAGCTTTGTTGGATTCGTTTTTACCATACAAACTCAGATCTATCATTTCTCAAATCAAACCGAACCTATACGAACGATTTCTAACTATAAACGTACCTTGAACGAGTCGAACTACGAACACGGTTAAGCCTTGATGTTGTTTTGGTCCGTCACGACGTTCCAGCACCAACAAGCTCGGGTTTTCGCCTTCGGATCTTGGTTCGGGTCGTGTGTGTTTTGGTGGTGTATGGAATATGTGAGAATGAGGATTAAATGGTGATTAATGGCATTTATATTTAGGGATCATGGGCTTAAGCCCATGGACTCTCCTTCCTTCTTTCATAACCCAAGTCCATAACCCATATCAATTTCCCAACACTAGCCCGACCCATACCAACTCCTACTCTATTTATTTATTTCCCGATAACCCGAGTAAACTTACCCTCTATTATTAAGTAATATAATTAATATCATTTTGGAAATTTCGGGATGTTACAGTTTAAGTCACGAGGTTTGGATTATATTGTTACTTAATTAAACACGCGTTTTAATTAAAATTATAGTTATATCTCATTGTTATATTTATATTTTTAGTATCTTTTATGTTGTGTACTTAAATGTTTTGCAATTTCAATAAAAATAGTTTTTATTACACACAACTTATGTTACAACATATACAAGTTTACGCTTCGTAGTTTACAACAAATGACTTCAGTAGATGATGAAGTTTTGACTAATATCTTTTTTTGTTTAATGGTATAAGTTAGAAATATGTGAAATAACTCAGAATTGTGTTTTAAATTGTTTTTTCCCTATTTTTCTTTATATGTTGGGTTCCTTTAATAAAAATAAAGTATGATATCTTATAATAATTTTACTATACTATTAAAGCAATACAAGGTTTCCACATGACATTCAACTAGCATGTCCACATAGGATTTAACTCATCAGTTTTCCATTTGTATAATTTCCACATGTTAATTTGAACATTAATTTTAAACATTAACTCTTAAGTTGAAGAAAATTTCAAAATAAATTGTTATAATCATCATTTGTTGAGTAATAAAAACAATTAATTGTTTTCATTGTTATTTTATAAATTTTGAGACTTTGTTATTTTATTTTATTTTTGGATTTTGTGAAATTATTTACGAATGTTTGGACTGGATATTTGGATTTAAATGGTGGTTTAAGTAACGAGGTTTGGATTCTATTGTTGCTTTATTAAACGCGGCGGTTAATAAAAATTATAGTTATATATCATTGTTATATTCATATTTTTAGTATCTTTTATGTTGTGTACTTAAATGTTTTGTAATTTCAATAAAAATAGTTTTTATAATACACAACTTATGTTACAAAATGTACATCCCGTGTTACAAAATATGATTTCAGTAGATTATGAATTTTTAACTAATATATTTTTTTTGTTTAATGGTATAAGTTAGAAATATGTGGCATAATCTAAACTTAAGTTTTAAATTGTTATTTTTCTCTATTTGTCTTTGTTTGTTTGGTTCTTTGAATTAAAATAACAATGTTATGCCTTATAATAATAATAATGTTAAGTTATCTGATTTTTACAATTCGTTAAAGTGTATATAACACACACGCGCGCGCGCGCGCACCTACCTACCCACCCACCCACACACACAAATATATATATTGAAACGCCTTAGTTCCAATAAATAATAAATAAATTAAGTCGGTTTATTTTAGTTGTCGTGTCGAGATATGCTAGTTAAATTAATAAAATAATATGTAGTGTATGGTTAATATAAATATAGTTATTGGACCTAAGAGTGAATTGGGCCTAAAAGCCTTTGGGCTTTGCCAATTTAAACTCCTAAACCCTAATCTTGTCCCTATCCTCATCATTTCACCTTCAATTTCCCAATCATTGTCACACATACACCCACACAACATAAATCTCATGTACACAAACATTTCTAATCCAATCTCATCCATTCAAGTTATTCAAGGTTCATCCAATCCAAAAGGTAAACATTACATCCATTTCCGTATCATTCGCTTTACTTTAAAATCGGTAATAAACGAACAAACAAGTGAGGGTTAAAAACGAGAACGAACCGAAACAATTAACAACCTGAAATAACCGCAATCGAACCCGAACGAAGCCATGGATCTTGGTTAAATAAACTATACAGGGTACGGATCTCTATATATATACACATAAGTATGTTTCTTCAGCCGTGGGAATGAAACCTGATGGTGTTACGAAAGCCTGACGGCCAGCTAGAAACCCGAACCCAAACCTTTGTGCAAGTGAGAACATACATGTATGTAGACATATATATACATACATACACATATATACACACACACACACACACACACACACATACGTATGTGTCTTCAGCCTTGGGAATGAAACCTGATGGTGTTACGAAAGCCTGACGGCCAGCTAGAAACTCGAACCCAAACCTTTCCCCTGCCCGTATGATGATATAGAACCCAGATCCAAACCCATTTCGTGCGAAAATCGTTATGCGAAACCACTAATTCGCACGCCGTGCGAAATCCCCGTGCGATGCGAAATTTTGCCGTGCGAACTTGGCATGCGAATCCCACTGTGCGAAGTTAAGGGTTCGCATGAGGTGCGAAGTTGGGGGAGTTTGCATGATGTGCGAAGTTGAGGGGTCCGCACCCAGTGCGAATTCCAGGTGTGCGAAAGGACCCAAACAAATCCTTGTAGGCGAACAGATTTGGTGCGAGTTGAGGACGAATATCACCATGGAGACTGGAGATAGGGAGGCCGGTGGCAGCCGGTGAGGGGGAAGGGAAGAAGGAGGGGGCGGTGGTGTTGCCGTCGGTATTATGGCAGGCGGAGACGAAGGCCGGGAGTGAGGGAAGAAGGAGGAGGGGTGAGAGGGAGGAAGGATAGGGTTAAGGTGCGGGGGGGGGGGGGGTTGGGGTCTTGGGTGTCTATAGTAAGTAATATAATAATAATAATAATAATAATAATAATAATAATAATAATAATAATAATAATAAAAGTAATGGTAAAAGAAAGATGACATGAAAGTAAACGAGACCAAAGACCCGACTCGTCTAACAACCCGTGACCCTCCTCAAGTAAATGAATATAAGAAGAAAATGAGCCAAAGACACGAACCCGAGACACGACTCGTTTAGAACTCGAACTCACTTAAGGGAACGTTAACATGTAAATGCGTGAGAACGTGAATTAATAATAACAAAGTGAATATAATACATATACATATATATAATAATAATGATAAGTAAAGATTGTATTACAATAACATTAATACTTAAATAATAAATTTATAATAATAATAATAATAATAATAGTAAGTTGTTAATAATAATGATAATAATAATGTTAGACTGGAAAGGTAAACATAAAGGATATAAGATAAATGAAATCCGAACCCATAACTCGCCTTATGCCAAACTGATGATTTTTTGGGACCCGTTTGGAAACACGTAAACGTAAGAGCTCGTTATAAATGAAGGAATTGAAAAGAACGTACGAACAAGGGGGAAATTGTGAAATATATATATATATATATATATATATATATATATATATATATATATATAGCATAAGGATAATAAATGAGGTCAAATATATTTAATTGACAAGAACAACTTAAAAGGTTACGTGTCGGTTCGGTTAACTCAAAAGTTAACCCCATTAACTTAAGAAATCAAGGACAAAAGATTATAGAGGATTAATACGTGTACCTTATTAAACAGTTAGCCGCCCACAACTCAGGAATGGAATTACTATTAACGGTGAACGTAACAGGATCCAGGTGAGTTCTAGCCCCTTTTATGTGTTATGTTTTCGGGGCGTGTGCATACCACGATGTGTTTAGATTTATACACTTAACTTAAATGGTAAGTGTATATTATATAAATGTTTGCGTATGAATGTGAATGATATGGATTGTTTAACTAGTAGGTACGTAGTTGTTATGTTAGTTATGATTGAAGGAAGTAGAAAGAAAATGTAACGAAGGTAGAATGGTATGGTATGTTAGAGGGCACCGGGCCCTAATAATAACCGAGGTATGTAGGGTACTGGACCCTGATAATATCCAAGGTAAGTAGGGACTGGACTCTGAGGATATCCAAGGTATGTAGGACCCCAGATCCTTATTAATTCCGAGGCATGTAGGGTCTGGACCCTTATAATATCTGTTTTGGTCAAAAATTGACAATGGTAATTTCGTAACCAAATTAGTAATCGGGACTAGGTGCTTGTACAAAATGAAAATAAATGTGCTTGAACACAAGGATTTGTTGCGAGGAAAAAACCCATTATCCTTTGGATAACAAGTAAAAAACCTCGAGCGGTGAAAACTATCACCACGGGTTTATTAATAACAAAGGTGATTACAATGGTGGAGCTCAACTTGATCGTGATTACAGAGATTGCGAGTATTAGTAAGTCTCGTGTGTCTAGAGTGTGTCTGATCATTAGTTTTGAGCTCTATTTATAACAAATAAAGTCTAACTAAAAATCCTATATTTAAGGAAACTCCTAGACTAAATCAATTAGCCGTTAATCCTCCTCATCAGCACGTTTCCTTATTGGTCACGTCCTAATAACAGCAAGTGCGAGTTCTCGGGTGATCAATCAACCGTCTTTGACCTGGTAAACATGGAAAGTAGCAAAGATAATGTTAGTTATATAACGTAATTAGGATACCTGTCTCCTTGAAGGATACCGCATCATGAATCTGCTCAAAACATAACCTTTGCTGAGGATACTGAAAATCCGCTCCCTAACAATTGTCCCCAAATTTTAACAGCTGTAGATAAGGATTACACTGTAAAATTTTTGAATTTTGAATTCCAAATTTTGTGCTGTGGACCTTTGATACACGTGTCAGCCGTCATGATGATCTGCCAAACCCTAGTTTGTCCTTATAATTACCCGGATAAATAATATTCATCTCATCTTCCTCCTCTCTCCAGGTAATTCCTTTCTTCTTCTTATCTTAACGAAACCATGAGTCCGAAACTTTCTCCTTCCGGTATCGAGGATTTCGTATGTCAGAATCTCCTCGCAAGTCCTACGAACGAGATATGCACTTTTGGTTATGCCGATATCGTGAACCTTCGATCTCGGGGTTGCTTCCCTACTGGAACTGTTTTCCGGCCTTTTGATGCCGCTTTATCTTCCGATTTTGTTTCTAGAACCTGGATTTGCTTTCCGTTTTTGCCATTTAAAATCGGTTTTTCTTACCCATTTCCTGCCTTCACCACGGAGTTCTTTCTTAGAACTGGTCTCAGTTATGCTCAAACCATGCCCATGGTTTGGAGGACTTTGCTTGTTTTGGAGAGATTAATCGCTGACCACGCTCTTGACTTTACTCTCTCAAAGCTTGCATCTGTATACGACCTTCGTAGCCATGGGTCTTCAAGATATCTCCTTAAGATCAAATCTGGTCAATCTCCAATGGTCTTGAAAAATACCCAGAATAATGATCAGTGGAAGAGACAATTTTTCTTTGTTAGGAGAGATTCTCTTCCACAGCACAATAGTCTTCCTTATCTCCGGGTTTCCAAAAGTAGGATACTGTATCTTGAATATACACCGACATCTTTTGTGACTGATGTGCTTTCTTTTATATTTTGCAGCTTTGAATTTTTTTGAGATCGCTCCCCCCACAAGAGAGACCGGGGATAAGCTCGCCTCCTTCTTTCTTCTTGACGAGGAAGAGAGAACATTTTTTCTTCAGTCAAGCCTTCCAGACCCATCTCTGTCATCCAGTTCCGTTATGTCTGGTAAGAAACACTTGAGATGTTAGTGTAAATACGATCAGGATCCGGGATACTAACCTGGGCATCTGTAGGCAAATCTTCTTCTGCTTTTGCCCTTGAAGATATTGAAAGCATGGTGTCCACCTGTAGTGCTATCAAGAAAGAACCCATATCCAGCTCTATCCCGCGTCCAGAGAGTAGCCGAGCGAAAGGTTCCAAGAAACGGAAGAGCCAGGAGACCAGCGAATCCGTTCCCATGCACGATGTTGATTTCCATGATGCCATGAATAAGACTCAGCAGGTATCTTCTTCATTTTTCATGATTCCTCATATCCTGAGAATAACTTATACTGGGGATTCTTTATCCTTATAGGGCCTTGAGTATCTTTCTTCCCGGTTTGCCGCCATGAGCCTTGAACTTCACGAAGCCCATACTCGTATCTCTGAACTGATGAAGATGGGGGTGACAAGACCGGACTTCTTGATAAGAAGACCAAAGAGGTAGATGACCTGAAGCTGGAGTTGTCACTGGTCAAGAAGGAGTTGGTTCATCAAGAGGCGGAATGTATGATAAAAGTTTATGATGCTATGGAGGGGGCGAAGAAGTCTGCTGCTATTTCCGTATTCCAGTCTCGGCATAAGATGGCTAAAGAGGCGAAGGATGCTGGTCTGGACACTCCTTTCTAGGATGTAGCTGGTTGGGAGAAGATACTGGCTGAGCTTGGTGGGGAGAAGGTGGAGGATGCTGGTCCTAGTGGAGCGGAGAAGGTTGCAGAAGAGGCTGCGGAGGTGGCCATCAGGGTGCAGTGAAGGCGGTTGGTGAGGAGGTGCAATTGGGCGATGATAGTGGTAAAGACAAGGCTTGAGCCCAATTTTTTATGTGTTTGTCTATGGTTTGATATTGGGTTGTGATGTTTGCTGAACAATTTTCATTTTTCTATCTTGAACAAGTAATCTTTAGGATATCTGACAATGGGGAGACATAGGTGGAGGGATCTTGAGTTTCAAGACGAAGCCTATGTCTTCCTGAAGATGATGCCTGGTGGAGGGATCTTCCATTTGTTGAAGACGAAGCCTAGGCATCGTCTTTTTGTTTATCTGCACTTATTGTTAGTAATGACATAATCTTTTGGTTCAATCATTGTGTTCTGCATGTATGCCATTTTTAGATAATTTATCATAATAAATTTTGGCCATAATATGTTTATGGAATAATTTCATCTTTTTGAGATTAGATATCTTGAAGATAAAATATCTTGAGGATATACTTCTTGTATTTTAACAGTTATATTTCCAGGAAAATCTATCTTTTAATAAAACACCTTGAGGATAATGTATAAAATATCTCAAAGATTATATAATTTTAGAAAACATGTATTTGAGATATCTTTGGTATAAGATATTTTAGGGATAACATATTCTCATGCCTTGAGTGAATTATCAAAATCAAACCAAAAGATCATACCTTGAAATATGAATTGCATAATAGAACTAAGTGTAAAGAGTACCTTTTTAGAAATTATTTACAAATCTGATAGGCTTACACGTGATGTCCCCAATTGTTGACCTTTTTAAGTATCAAGCTTCTGGGATGTTGTTGAGTTAAAAACAACTTAGTAATCTTCTCAGTAATCTGTCGGAACAAAGTTAGATAATTCTTGCGACAAGGCCCATTAACTGGCGATAAAGCCTTTTTACTGGCGACTAGGCCTTTTAACTGGTGATAAAGCCTTTTTACTGACGACTAGGCCTTTACTTAAGAGACATGAAGATGTCTAAGCTTGAGATAAAACTGGGGAAGGTCCCAAACGTATGGGAATGAATATGCCAAGACTTTAGATAACACGAAAGTGTTATAAACCTTAGAAAACATGAAAATGTTATAAACCGTTTGTGTGACACGTCTGCCACTTATCTTAAGGATTCGGTATATAACCAACAACAGACGGATTGTCAGCTGGTCTGGTCAGCCTGTCTCGAACTATACCCGAATCATCGTGCGCTCCAGGCGTCGTTAGAAAGGTGAAGACCTTTAAACCGTTTGAGATATTCGGGATATCATATTCGTGCGCCCCTGGCGTTCGTTGGAAAGGTGAAGACCTTTAAACCTTGAGGGATATCAGGGATATCATATTCGTTTGGGAGGTATTCAGCCTCTGACTGTTGTCGGGATAACATATTCTTAGGATAACTGCAAAACACTAAGCTCTTGATGAGGGGTGGGTGTTAGCCTGGCTAACACCCCTCCGATGCTTAAGTCAGTAAACTTGATTTGGAGATAATAAAGTTCAAGGAATGTAAAAATAGATGAGGGAACATACCTCTTATCCTAAGGATACCAACATATTAGTTAAGTATACTAACAAAAATACGCCTTGAGGTGGATAGCATTCCAAGCTCTTGGTATAGGAACACCTTCCATAGTGATTAGCCAGTAGGCCCCTTTACCTGCTTCTGAATAAATTAAGTAAGGGTCTTCCCACTTTGGAGCTAGCTTTCCATTTGCTGGGTTAGTGGTATTCTGGAATGCCTTTCTTAATACCATATCTCCTGTCTGGAACCTTCAAATCCTGATGTTCTTGTTGTAGGACTTGGCTATTCTTTGTTGGTGTGCTGCCATTCTGATTCTGGCGAGATCCATGAGTCCATCGATGGTATCCAGGTCTTCGGTAAGATTTTGTTTGTTGGACTCAGTATCTTGTCCTTAGTATCTTAGATGCTAAGGCCCTGCCCCCAGTGTGGTTTTCACAATCACCTTCATGTATATCCTTAAGAACTTCTTGTGCTTCTTGATATTCCAAGCATCTCAAGTATGGACCTGCAAGTGATTTTCTATATAATACATTATTTAGGATATATAATGGGTTACCTTCATTCGGAATGCTCTGGGATTTTCTCCTTCTGGGATCTCGTTATTCTGAAGATATCGTATTATGGGATTGGTCCAAGATGATGGATTATCCTTAGGATTTGAAGTTTCTAAGACTTCAAGGTTCTCCTTTGTTGCTGGAGTCAAGATATGCACGATAGGTATCTTGACATCTCCTGGTATCTTGAGAGCTGATGCCAAGTTTGCTAAGGCATCTGCTTTAGTGTTTTCTTCTCTTGGTACCTGCACTATGTCAAATGTCTCGAAATACATAGCTAATTGCTTAACTATTTCTAAATATTTCGCTAAGTTCTCTGCATTCGCTACATAAGATCCATTTAAATGGTTAGCTAATAACAAAGAATCAACATAAACTTGAAGATACCTGACCTTCATATCTTTAGCTAATTGCAAACCAGCTATTAAGGCCTCATATTCAGCCTCATTATTAGTAGTCTGAAATTCACAAGATATAGATAGAGGTATAATGTCCCCCTGTGGCGATTTTAGCAGGATACCTAAACCAGTTCCTCTTATGTTGGAGGCACCGTCAGTATGTAGGGTCCAACTTTCCTTGACTTCCAATTGCTGAACTTCTTTTTTAACTTCTTCGATTATATCCTGGCTAAAATCAGCCACAAAGTCGGCAAGTGCTTGAGACTTGATGGCTGTCCTTGGTTCATACAAAATATCATATGCGCAAAGTTGTACAACCCACTTTGCCATTCTACCTGACATCTCTGGTTTTCTCAAAACAGCCTTAATAGGATAGTTAGTCTTTACATGTATAGCATGAGTTTCAAAATAATGTCTAAGTTTAGTGGAAGCCATTATAAGTGCTAAAATTAATTTTTCAAGATAAGAATACCTGGATTCAGCATCTAGTAGACTTTTACTCACATAATATATCGGATGTTGTTGACCTTCATGATCCTTGACCAAGACAGCACTGATTGCACTCCCGAAAACGGCTAGGTACAGTGATAATGGCTCACCATCAATTAGCTTCATCAGGAGTAGTGCTGAGGATAAGTATTCCTTCAGGGACACCAATGCCCTTTCTTGCTTCTCTCCCCATTCGAACTTTTGATTTTTCCTCAGGATATCATAGAAGTCTTTACACTTCTCTAAAGATCTTGAGATGAATCTGTTGAGAGCAGCTATTCTTCCGGTTAATCTTTGGACATCTTTGACATTTCTTGGTGATTTGATATCCAGGATAGCCTTGATCTGCTCTGGGCTTGCTTCTATCCCTCTTTTGGTGACCATGTATCCCAGGAATTTTCCTGCTTTGACCCCAAAATGACACTTGGCTGGATTCAACTTCATGTTGTATTCATCCAGGATATTAAATGATGTTGCCAAGTCTCTCAGATGATCCTTGGCCTTCTTTGACTTTACCACCATGTCATCTATGTAGACTTCCATCGTGTCCCCCAGTTGATCTTTGAACATCATGTTGACGAGCCTTTGGTATGTTGCACCTGCATTTTTAAGTCTAAAAGGCATTGCAGTATAACAGTATATACCTATGGGAGTCATGAAGGCTGTGTCTTCTTGATCTGAAGGTTCCATTTGAATCTGTTGAAATCCTGAGGATGCGTCCATGAATGTTAGCAGTTCGTGGCCAGCAGTTGCATCCACCATTAAGTCAATGTGAGGGAGTGGGAATGGGTCTTTTAGACAGGCCTTATTCAGGTCTGTGAATTCCACACACACTCTCCATTTTCCATTTTTCTTTTGGACAACAACTAGATTGGCTAACCATTTAGGATATTGGACTTCTCTTATCATCTTGGTTTTGAGTAGCTTCTGCACCTCTTCTTGTATGATAGCGTTTCTCTCAGGAGCAAACTTCCGTCGCTTTTGATGTACTGGCCTGAAAGATTTTTCTATACCAAGTTTATGAGTGATAATAGATTTAGATATACCTGTCATATCTTCATGTTTCCAGGCGAAGGTAGAAGCTCTTTTCTTTAGAAAGGATATCAATTCCATCTCGATATCCCCAGGAATACTTGTTCCTAACAATACATTGACTTCAGTATCCTAAGGATCCAAAGATACTTCCTTTACATCATGCTCTCTTGCTGCAGGACCTTCCCTGGTTGTTGCTGTAATTGCTATACTTGAGTAGGCTTTGTAGTCCACTTCATTGATGCAGCATAACATTCCTTAGCATCTTGTTGATCACTTTCAATTTTTATGACTCCCTAGGGACTTGGGAGTTTCACACACTGATGGTAGGTCGAGGGTACTGCCTTCATGTTGTGGATCCAGGGCCTACCTAAAATCACATTACAACAAGATAAAGAGTCAATAACGTAAAACTTTTGTAGGGAGTTAGTTCCCTCAATATATATTGGAAGTTTGATTTCTCCCAAGGTGTTCTTGGTTTTGCCACTGAATCCGACAAGAACTGAGGATTTCGAGATAATCTCTGTTTTTGGGATATCCATTTTCTTCAAGGCCTCCATCTGGATAATGTTCACAGAGCTTCCTCCATCGACGAGTATCCTGCGCACAAAACAGTTAGCTATACATAGAGTAATTACCAAACCGTCATGGTTGGGATCCACAAGGTCACATCTATCCTCCTCATCGAAGGATATGATTTTTTGAGTCGTCAATGTGGAAGTACGGGTCCGTTGTCCATTTTTGTTTCTCTTGAGCGTTTCTTAGCCGCTGAATACGAGGTTCTGCAGATGTCAGATCCTCCCGAGATGAAGGATACCACCTTAGCTACGGGTGGTGGAGAAGGTGCCCTTTCAGGTATTTTGACAGGATCCTGGCTTCTGTTCTTGTTTTTTCCAAATAGTTCCTTCAGGTGTCCTTTGCTGAGAAGGTATCCTATTTCCTTCCGAAGTGCTATACAATCATCAGTGCGATGGCCAAAGTCTTCATGGAATGCACACCATTTTGACTTGTCTTTGTTTGACCCAGGCTTCTCATTCTTCTTAGGCCATCTGGCCTTGTCACCTAAATCCTTCATGGCACAAATTATACCACCAATATCAAGGTTAAAGCAATATTCAGATATTTTAGGATATTCTTCGTCGTCTTCGTCTTCTTCTACAACATTGATCTTGGGATTATCCAGCTTGGAATAAGGCTTCGGTCTGAAGAACTTCTGTGGAGAGTCGGACTTCCTGTTGGTAAACTTGTATTTCGGGATAACCAAGTTTCCATGAGCCTTCTTGTCATCCTCCAGCCGAATGTATCTTAATGCCCTGTTTCTGACTTTGTCAAGATTCCTGCATGGAGTCATGACGAGGTCGTCATAGAAAGGAGAATCATTCCTAAGTCCCATCTTGGGGATTTCCAAAGCTTCCCTGCTAAATCTGATTATGTAATCCCTTAGGGATTCATTGTTATGCTGAACAATTCTATATAAATTACTTGTCATTTTCTCAAAAGATCTACTACAAGAAAATTGATTATTAAACAAGTTAATTAAATAAGCAAAGGAAGTGATAGTATTGGAAGGAATACTTAATAACCATTTGAGGGTCGGCCCTGTTAGCGTTGAACCAAACCCTTTACACAGACAGGCTTCTTTGATTTCTGCGAGAATAGGGTTGACCTCCATCATTTCCCTGTATTGAGCCACATGCTCCTCAGGATCCGTAGTGCCATCATAAAGTTTCATGTTGGGCGTCTGGAATTTCCTGGGGATCTCCACGTCGCATATAGGCCAAGTGAACCTGGAAAGTTTGTGACTGCTCGCCGGGACTTCAGCTATGGGACGGATTATCCCGGGGATACTTGAGATCATGTCCTTCATTTTTTGTAACTCCCTGGCTATATCAAGAGATATCCCCTTATCCTGCACAGATCCATGGTTTGTGTATAAATTTGGATTAAGTAAACTGTTACCAAGATTCTGGTAAGGTCTTTGTTGGTACATGTGTGTCAGTAGTTCATAGTCTAGCATTTGTAATCGAGTCTGTAATGTAATTATGTTTTGTTTATGATTGTTTTGTAATACGCGAAGTTGTCAACAAGTTCGCTATGGCGAACTTGTTGAATCAGCGAAGTTATGGACAACTTCGCCAATGGCGAAGTTGTCGTGTATAAAACTGTTTCGCTGAAACAGTTTGAGGGTTGGTCGTTTAGGGTTTGTTTCAGTGTGTTTCATATTGGTGTTACGTGTTATTTTCTGTAATAGTGACCGTGAGTCACGTGTTCGGTTATCAATATAACGTGGTTGATTTATTGCTCGTGTGATTCTATCTCTACACTCGTAACTACCTGCGCAGGGATTCCGCACCTGCGTTGTTAGCGATATCCCGTGTACGATCCGTCCAGGAACCTACAATTGGTATCAGAGCGAATCGGCTCGATTGTGAGGTTCGGGATTTCACGCGGGTGTAGAAAACGTCTCGTTTGACCTATTCGCGGGACGTGTTTTTGTTGGGATTGAGTTTTGCTAGTGCTTGACAGTCATTTTCAAGCCTTTGCATTGATCGGGAGCTGCTGGATTGACGAAAACAGATCTGAACAAACTTCCCTGTTCATCGGGCGAAGTTACCGTTCATCGGGCGAAGTTACCATTCTTCAGGCGAAGTTGCCGTCGCTGGAATTAGGGTTTTTGGCGAAGATATAAGGATTAGCGAAGTTAACCACAACTTCGCTCACTTCATAAGTTCGCCTTAGCGAAGTTATCCGCAACTTCGCTTCATACCCAAGTTCGCTCAACTCATAAGTTCACCAGAGCTAAGCGAAGTTATTTTTAACTTCGCCAAATTCAAGCGAATTTAAGATCTCAGCGAAGTTCTCTTTTCAGCGAAGTTAACCTTCAAGCGAAGTTATTCTTAACTTCGCCTACTGAGCTGTTTTAATATTTTTTTGTTTTTTCCAGGTTTTTCAGGTTTTTGCAAGGATGTCGTCGATCAACATCTCCGATTTGGTCAAGATGGAAGTAGAAGCGGGGTCTGCCACTAAGGCCCCGAGGCTGATGAAAGGAACTGACTTCGTGGCATGGAAGGACAGATTCATCCAATACATCAAATACCAGGATGCCAAAATGTGGGTGTGCATCCAGGATGGATATATCCCTCCAACTGCGCAATACGAAGGTCGCGATGTGGTTAAGAAGTACAGCAAAATGGAGGACGAAGAAAAGAAAATGTACGAGGCCGAAAGCAAGGCCCATGCTGCGATAACAATGGCACTTCCTCAAGAGGTTCTCCATACGTTCCGAAAGTACACTTCTGCAAGAGAGCTTTGGGATGCTCTTGAAAATAGATTCGAGGGGAATGTGGGTATCCGTGCATCGAAGGTAAAACTTTTGAAGACCCAGTTCTCCGTCTTCAAATTTTTGAAGAACGAATCACTGGATGATATTATCACCAGATACTATCATCTAATGACAGAGCTCAGCAATTATTCAATTGCTTACCGAGAAGAAGAGATCGTTGAAAAGCTTCTCGATGCTCTCCCACCGAAGTGGGAAATGTACACCGTCCTTATGAGGGAAGACAGAGACTTTCCAACCTATGATCTAGAAACAGCAGTAAACAAGCTCAGAACTTATGAGCTTAATATGGTTCGAAAGGAAACACCAACAGATCAGATACAAGACCCTGGTATGTATGGTGCTAAGGTTAACTCAGGCTCAAGTTCAAGGCCTGAATCTGCTGCTTTTTACTCGAAAGGGGAGTCAGGTCCTGACTCACCTCATGAAGGAAATGTTTCTGTTAACATGAATGGTGATGTATGTTTCGTTGCTGGAGGATCTAGTACTTCAAAGCCTCAAGCGTCCTCAAGTGGTTTTTCTGCACATGCCTCAAGCAATAATTATTCCAAGATGCCTATGAGTGTAAAATCTGCTGAAGAGCAGTTTGCAGTCTATGCATCATTTATTGCTTCCTATGAAAACTACATCCAGGGGAAGATTGTGGACCCTGCTGTTCTGGATGAGGACTACGACCAGATCGATGCTGATGATCTGGAGGAGATGGATTTGCAATGGCAAATGGCAATGATTGTGAGACGTGTTAAACGGTTTATGCACAAAACTGGAAGAAAGTTTGTTGGTGGTAGGCCCGGGTTCGACAAGTCCAAGGTAAGGTGCTATAATTGTCAACAGTACGGGCACTTTGCCAAGGAATGCAGAAATGAGAGGGTTGAACGAGGACAAGGTCGACCTACACAACACTCAGGAGTTAACAGAGAGATAAATGCCATGTTGACCAGAGAGGCAGGAGAGTACAACTGGAATCAACGCTCAAGTGGTTCTGGTGAGCAAGCAAACATGGCTGAGTCTGAAGCTGAAGAATGTGAGAAGGTTGAAGAAATTGAGAAAGCAAATGAAGAAGAAACCGCTTTCATGGCAAATGACAAAGATAATCGCTCCGAGGTAAGTCCTAAAACTATTTGTACTAGTTGTGAGAATTTGTCTGAGCAACTTAAAACGATAACTGATCAGTATGTCCATTTAGATGCTGACTTTAAAACTATTAAAGAAGATCTCCATTTTACGAAAGCAAGAGAAACGAGTTATAAAATTAAAATAAAAGCATGTGAAAAAGACGTTCAAAGCTTAAAAATTAAACTTGCTGAGAAAATTGAAATAATTGATCTTAGTTATGAAGTTTTGGAGGAAAAAACTAAAGTGATTGCTGATCGGGATAAACAGATTGCTGACCACCAGGTAAAGGTGGTGGAACTGAACCGCAAACTTGAGCAGTTCAGGAATTCCTCGGCCATCCTTGATCACCTCGTGAGTGATCCAGGTACCTCTGCAAAGAGGGGAGGAATCGGATATCACGAAGTTCCACCACCCTTTAACCACAATTATACATATAATCCGAGTGTTCAGAAATCTGTTGATTTCGAGGTTAATCAGACAACTCCAATTAAGATTTCAAGGGTAGAATCAAGTGTTAGCTGTGGCGAAACGAGTTCGTCTGTTTCTAGTGTAAATATTTCTGTTTCAAGTCCAGTCTCATCGGATTCGGATAAGTTGTCCGAATCTGATCAGACAAAAGAGAAGGTAGGGTTACCCACCGATGGAGATAAAAATAAAGTTTCTAAAAAGAGTTCTCCACTCAATCCGTACGTCCCACCTTATGTGAGACAAGCGGATGGTAACACTGCCTCTACATCCAAGCCAACATTTGACAAGAAAATTGAGAGACGATGTTGCTTTAGATGTAACAAGTTAGGACATCTAGTTGCAGATTGCCCTTTGAAACCGAGATTTAGAGATGTGAAGCCAAATAAAACTGAGTATAAGCGTCATTTTGCTACTGATAAAAATGAAAACTTTAAAAAATGCCAAAATGTAACGAATTCAAGTTTTCATAAAAACAAACCTCAGTTTTCCAACCAAACCACAAGATATAACACTTTCATTTCTCAAAGGTTTGGAAGACATTACACGCAATCTGCAGGGAGATTCCCTAACAGGACTTACAGAAATTATCCTGACGCTAACTTGAGAAAGCCAGGGTATGGGACGTATCGATCCAAGACCAATTGGTCTTGGGTCCCAAGATTCTAACTCTTTGTTTTATTGTGCAGGAACAGTTGAACAGGGCTGCCAACAATCTTTGGATTGTAGATAGCGGCTGTTCCAGGCACATGACAGGCAACAAACACTTGTTGCAAGACTTAAAACCTGTTCAGGGAGCTAGAGTTAGTTTTGCTGGTGAAAGCGGTGGAAGGATTACCGGTAGAGGAACTGTGTCGAATGGGAGAATGACACTTGAAAATGTAAACTTTGTGGAGGAATTAAAGCACAATCTGCTGAGTGTGTCGCAGATTTGTGATAAAGATTACACTGTCCATTTCACGAAGAATGAAGCGATCGTATTGAAGCCTGGTTTTCATATACCTGAAGAATGGATAGTAATGAAAGCTCCACGTGAAACGAATACATACGTGATGGATATGAGGTCTACTGAAATGGCCACCGGAGAATCCTGTTTAATGACAAAGGCAAGCGAATCAGAATCAGAATTATGGCACAGGAGAATGGGACATATTCATCTTCGTAAGATGAACTTCATTGTCAAAAATGGGCTTGTGATGGGCGTTCCCTTAAAGAGTTTCAACTTTGAAGATAAATGCATAGCGTGCAAGAAGGGAAAACAACACAAGAAAAGCCATCTCATCAAGACGATCAACTCAATTGCTGGTACTCTAGAACTACTTCATATGGATCTCTTCGGTCCGGTGAATGTACAAAGTCTAGGCGGTACTTCTTACTGCTTGGTGATAACTGATGATTACTCGCGATACTCGTGGGTATATTTTCTGAAAACGAAAGACGAGACGACTCAGATGGTGAAGAATCTAATTACAAAAGTCGAGAACGTCATGAGTAAATCAGTTAAATTTATCAGAAGCGACAATGGGACAGAGTTCAAGAACTTTGAGATGGAAATCTTTTGTCTTCAGAAGGGTATTGAGCATCAATACAGCGCTCCGTATACTCCACAAAAGAACGGAGTAGCTGAAAGGAAGAACCGAACGTTGATTGAAGGAGCCAGAACTTTGCTGGCAGACTCAAAGCTTCCTATGATGTTCTGGGCTGAAGCAGTTGCTACAGCCTGCTATGTTCTGAATCGGGTGTTAACCGTTAAGAGACTTGGAAAAACTTGTTACGAGCTTATGCACGGAAGGAAGCCCAACTTGTGCGGTCTTGAACCTTTTGGGTCTCCTTGTTCGATTTTGAAGACTAATTCGAAATTTGGTGAAGTAGCTGATGAGGGAATCCTAGTCGGTTATGTTGTTGGGACTCCCAACAGACGGGTCTTCAATACGACAACTTGCAAGGTGGAGGTGGTTTGTAACACCGACATTACTAGTTACCAACCGCCAAAACCAAGCAATGGACCTGCTGAGCTGTTTGACTATGTTAAACTTTTTAAGTCGTTTAACGTACCTACTTTGGAAATTTCTGAAGAAGACGAAAGAGCAGTGACGAAGATGATATTTGATGAGGAAGAGGAGGTAGTGCAACATCAGATGACAGAAAAATCTCAGCCTTCCACATCAAACCCTATCGATACCCCTGCGGCCTCAACTGAAGATGAGTTTATTAATCCTTTTCACTCTCAGCCTGAAACTACCATAGATGAGATCTCTTCAAACTTGGAAGACAATTTGCATGTCGGTGCTGTTCCGACCACGAGAATTCACAAAGATCACCCATTGGAGAATGTTATAGGTGATGTGTCCTCTAGTGTACAAACCAGAAGTAGCTTGAATGAGCACACCTGTGTTTATACAAGCATTAAAGATACAGGTATCATGAACGAATGTTTGTACTCTTGCTTCATAAGCCAAGTTGAACCGAAGAATTATCAAATGGCTTTAAAGGACAGCTCGTGGGTCGAAGCCATGCAAGAAGAGTTGGCTCAGTTCGAAAAAATGGAAGTTTGGACTTTGGTTGAAAAACCAAAGAATGTGCATGCTATAGGCACGAAATGGGTGTTCAAGTGCAAGAGAGATGAAAAGGGGATTATCGTGAGAAATAAGGCGAGGCTGGTTGTTAAAGGTTTTAATCAGCAAGAGGGTATTGACTACAATGAGGTGTTCGCTCCTGTTGCCCGGTTAGAAGCGATTAGATTGTTTTTGGCGTTTGCTGCATCTAAAAAGATGAAGGTGTTTCAGTTGGATGTGAAGAGCGCGTTTCTTAACGGGAAAGTTGATGAGGTTGTGTTTGTTGAGCAACCTCCGGGTTTTCCTGACCCAGACTTTCCGGATCACGTATACAGGTTGAGCAAGGCGTTATATGGGTTACATCAGGCACCTCGTGCCTGGTATTCAACGTTATCAGACTACTTGCTGGAAAATGGTTTTGAAAGAGGATTGATTGACAGTACGTTGTTTGTGAAGAGAGAAGGATGTGACTTCCTACTGGTTCAAGTCTACGTGGATGATATCATTTTTGCTGCATCAAGAGTATCCATGTGTCAGGATTTTGAAGCTGTCATGAAGAAACGATTCGAGATGAGTGCTATGGGTGAACTAACCTTCTTTCTAGGATTGCAGGTTGATCAGAAGAAGGATGGGATGTTCATTCATCAAACAAAGTATGTTCATGATGTGCTGAAGAGATTCAAGATGGAGGACAGTTCTCCATATGACACCCCAATCTGCGTCAATCACAAATTGGGCGCTGAATCAGATGGTGACGCAGATGTGGACCCTACTCTGTATCGGGCGATAATAGGTTCATTAATGTATTTAACTGCTTCTAGGCCCGATATAATGTTTTCTGTTTGTCTTTGTGCTCGTTTTCAGGCAAACCCAAAGGAATCTCACATGAAAGGTGTGAAGAGGATTTTGCGGTATCTTAAGGGCAAGCCGAAACTAGGGTTGTGGTACCCAAAGGGAGGAGACGTTGAACTGGTGGCATATACAGATTCTGATTATGGTGGATGTAATCAGAGTCGGAAGTCAACAACAGGAGGCTGTCAGTTTCTTGGAGGAAGATTAGTTTCCTGGCAGTGCAAGAAACAGACATCAGTTGCAATTTCAACATGCGAAGCTGAATACATGGCAGCATCCAACTGCTGCTCTCAGGTTTTGTGGATTCAGCAACAATTGCGCGACTATGGTCTGAATTTCTTACTTACTCCTATTTTAATTGATAACACTGCCGCCATCTCAGTAATTAACAATCCCGTGAAGCACAGTAAAACTAAGCATATTGACATTCGTCATCACTTCATACGGGATTGTGCTGAGAAGAAACTGATAAAGATCGAAAAAGTTGATACACTTGAAAATTTTGCTGACTTGTTTACAAAAGCGTTTGATAAATCCAGATTTCAAAACCTAATTGAGCTAAACGGGATGATCAATCCCGAGTAACCATGTCTTTGTTTTGAAAAAAAAAAAAAAAAAAAAAAAACAAAAAAACAAGGGTCATTTTTGCTTAAAATTAGTCGGTTACCTCAGTTTGATGGACATATCCTCGGATATGTTTTGGTCCTCGTTTTTCGACTTAGAAAATAAGGATAGCCATTAACCGGAAGACTGAAAGTGACCGGGGCAGCTATGACGTGTGTTCTTTCAGTTGCTGAAAATTAGTCGGTCATTCTTAGTAAGAAGGACACATACTTGTATGTGGTCGGTCCAGTTGATCCATTGGATCTTCAGGATAGCCGTTTACCTGACGACTTTGACGTGATCGGGGCGATTGAAATCAAATTTTTGTTTTATATGGGAAATGAAATTACTTTTCAAGTCTACTACTTCGTAAGAAGTTCTTTGCTGTGTTTAACAGAAAATTGATCCAACCTTGGAAAATGATATATATACTGATTGTGTGTGCTTAACTAGTGAAGTTATTAGGCTTAAAAGGCTTTAGAACAGTCATTGTATGTCATGGTAAATTTTTATGGTGCGTAAAAGTGTATGTGATACTAACTTAAATTTACTCGAATTTACGTGGAAACTCCTTAAGAGTTTTGTATGTCTTCATACATATCTTTTCGAAGGATAGGCAGAAAAGCGACTACCCAGTCATACACGAGCCCGTGAGTGTTCTGATTCCCGTGAAGAAAGCATTTCAAGATACTGCAGTGATCCAGATTCGGGACTTGCAGTGGTTTAGTACTCCGAAGTCGATAAAAATGTTGATTTAAAAAAATATATATATATATATATATATATATATATATATATACGTGTATATTTTTAAATACTTATGAGACATAGTAACAATCAAGACTTCTCAAGTCTGGAGTTAGAAGAAAACGGGAGGCAGACATCGTGTATCTACAAGATAATCAGACATTATGGGTCGAAGTCAACTCGGGGTGACTTGGGTATAGCCAAATACGCTTTGAGAATAGATAGAAGACATCATTATCTCTGAGTTGTTGCCAACTTAAAATTTTGAGCTTAACTGAACCTTAATCCGTATCACAGAAACGATGAAAACCATTTAAGTTATTTACATGCTTGCAACCTGTTTCTCTATGTCATAATACAGCTAAACACGGATCCAAGTGACAGTCACATAGTTAGTATGATTCCTGTTGGGATCTTTTCTAAAACGTAGTGGTCCCTGACTAGACTGAAATTTGATCCCTTATTTCGTTAAAATTTTTTATAAGTTGTGTTATTGTAAAACTGGTTACTTGGACATGATCATTTTTGTTTAACTCTTTTTGGAAACTTCTAATGTGAAGTGCAAGATTATTCAAACTTAAAGGGCTGATTTTGAAAATACGGGCGAAGTTGTTGAATTTGGCGAAGTTGTGCTTAACTTCGCCTAGGCGAAGTTAAGCGTAACTTCGCCTGAACCAACTCAGCCCTATATAAGGACTTTCAAACGGAAGCAGTAACATATATTGCAAATTTTTCCGGCGAACATAATATCAAATCCATATTATCCGATATCGTGTTTTCATTCCGTTTTCGATCCTTGATTTCAGTTTCTTGTGCTCATTATCGGTATGTGTTGTCAATATCATTCACAAACTTACTCGTTCGGTATAGTTTTACCCGGTTCGAGACCTCGGGTCGTCGAACCTTCGAAACCAAGTTTTTCGACCTCACGTTACGTGTTCATGGACGACCTTTTCGTCCTAACACCATTGAAATATGTTGGACTTCATTGTTATATCCTTAAATCGGTCCGAAACGTCGGATAAAACTTGTTTGAATCTGAACAGTCGCCGTTTCAGATTCAGGCGAAGTTAAGGTTTACGCGAAGTTATTCTCAACTTCGCCAGTGGCTTAAGTTCGCTTTCAGCGAAGTTATCCACAACTTCGCTTGAAGCTTAATTTCGCCTATGGCGAAGTTATCCATAACTTCGCCTTGAACACAACTTCGCCTATTTCAAATTTTTTATAAGATTTCAGACGAACTTACAGATGAAGCGAAGTTGTTCCCAACTTCGCCTCACCTTTAAATTCGCCTGTTCTGTGTACATCACAACTTCGCTCGTGGTACTTAGCGAACTTGTGAGCTGCTTACACACTGTCTAACTTGTTTTGTTTGGTGCAGATATGGCTGCTGTTGGAGGTGCTGGTGGTGATGATGGTGATGAGCAACGACAATTCTTTCCAGCCCATAACCAATACATCACTTTGGATCCAGACGCACGAGGCGTTGAAGACTATAGGGAGATTATCACATTTCTCCAACGATCACGAGTTTTTCACGCGATCACTAATACACTACCCATATCTCTGCCTAACATTGACGATTTCTGGCAGACGGTGTATTATGATTGCAGACCTGAGCCTCCAGTGATGCGAGCAACTGTCAATGGTCAAGACATACAGTTTTCCTCGGAAGACATACGGTTGGCTCTGCAGTTCGGTGATGAAACGAGAGACGACCCAACGGAGTTCGTAGCTCCTTTCCGTGACGGAGCTTACTTGAGGATGGGTTATTCGGGTCCACTGGGGGACTCGCAGAGGAGGAAAGGCTTTCTGCTGGATCAATGGCGCTTTCTGATGCATGTGTTAATAGTATGCATGTCCGGCAGAAAGGCAGGAACAGACGGGATGGGTGCGACGATGCAATCGGCCATGATTGCGCTGACTTACAACCGCAGATATTCTTTTAGTCAGCTAATCTTTTACGAGATTGATCGTCAGAGACGGGCGACGGCGCGCGAGCGTTTTATTATGTATCCTCGGTTTCTACAAATGATTATTAATCATGTCGCTCCGTCTATACCGCAAAGACGCCCTATCAGATACGTTGAGTGCGTAACAAAACGTATCTTTGCTCAGTGCAGGACGTCGAGCACTCGTAGCAATCCTGAGCGGCGTCCCAGGCATACTCCACTTTTCGGGTATCTCATCAACCCGGAGTATGTTCCTGCAGGAGGGGATGAGTTCAGAGACCCCCAACCACATCAGGCGGCGGCACCTCATGCTGTATCAGCTGCGCCTGTGGTTTCTACTGTTGCCTCTGCTGCTGTGCCAGCTACTGTATCTCATGCTGTGTCTACTGCTGAAGACGTTGATCTTAATGCTGCCTTTGGCGTACATGGTGTGTTTGATATGGATGTCTCGGGTCCTCAATTTATGGATGTTACCAGAGCAGCTACTTCGGTAGCTGACTCTGATCTAGACGAGACGTTTGCTGAGGCAAGAAGACTTATGGTGTCTCGGGAACGGACTACGGGAAAGAGACCGAGAACGGAAAACGAGGATGAGGAAGAAGTTGATGAAGAGGAGGCAGTGCAGATTGTGCTTAGACGTTCAAGAAGAGAACAGAGAGGTATAGGTTCGGGAGCTGGAGAATCTTCAAGACTAGTACGTTTTGCTCCACCTGCCTTGTCTGGTATGTCTCTTATTACTACTACAGCACAGGTTACAGCGGTCGAGACGTCGGCCCCAGCAATTGTGTCCCTACCACCCCAACCGCTTAATCCACCGGTGGTAGTTGCACGATTTGTGGAGTCGACAATCACTTCTACTGCAGTGTTACCAAGTGTACCACCTGCGGTCACTTCTGCTGATGTCCCGCCAACTCCAACGCCTACTTCAGATACCGAGAGGATTCTTTCGCTAGAGCGGATTGCTACTGAACAGTCAAAGACTATTGACCGCCTAGTGGAATCCAATCGACTACAAGCTGCCCTCCTGGTTGAACATGGAAGAATAATAGATGCCTTCAAGGATTACTTGGCATCTCAGGGGGAGAATACTTGTAGGGGCGATGAGTTGAGAACGAAAAGACGAGAAGATCATGACGATGATCCCAATGCACCTTCCGGTGCAGGTGATGAGCTGCCAAGAACCTCTCAGGCTCTTGGGGCTTCCACAACTGAGGGGGAGTCTACAAATGCAGCTGGTGATGAGGTTGTAGTTGTGGATGACGACGCTGATGTTGAAGACGTTATCGATGCTTTGAAGGAGTTGGATGAGGAGGAGGAGGACGATGAGTTGATGGATGATGACGACGTGTTGCCTATGGATGAGATTGAGAGGATTGGAGAACAGATTAATGTGGAAGATGTATTAGAAGAAGGTGAGATTGTGGATGATTCAGTGGAACATGAGATTCCAGCTGTTGAGAGATCAGAATTGGGGGATGAGAGCGTGATAGAAGATACAGTATGGGAGGAGCAGCCGAACTGGAAAGAAGGCTGTGCTCAGTGGTTTGTTAAAACCAAGAAGCCTGCAGTGCCAACGATGTTCAGAAAGACTTATAATATAAAGGGCTATGCAGAGTCAAAGAAGGGAATCATATGCTGGTTGTACGACAAAGAGCTGAAACTATTTGTGATCAAACGGTACGACGGCATTCAGTACTTTAAGAGATTGTTGAGATCTCTGAATTCCTTACCAGAATGTGAGGTGAAAGATTTAGCGAGATTGGGGCTGATCAATAGAAGCAATGATGATATGGCAAGAATCATTGAGAAGATCGTATGGAAAGAAGCCATTAAAGACAAAAAGTTTGAACTGCTAAAGCCTCAAAAAGGAAAGTTGATAGAAGACAAAGATCGTGGAATGAGGGCTGACGGCAAACCATGGATGGTTATGAAGTATAAACCAGTCCGTCATTTGAAAGAAGTACCGATGAAAGTTATGCCCAAGAACGTCCTAAAAGATTTAAAATGGTGGTACGTGGATTGTGAGACAGCTGAGGCGGGTAATGGAAGATGAGGATGAACAAGAAGTACTTCGGGTGTACGACCCGATGCATCTTGTTAATCTGTCGCAGGCTGATTTGAAAGTGCTCAACGAGAAGAAGATCTTCTACATTCCTGCTTGGAAGGATCAAGCTAGGAAATATCAAGGGGTAGTGTCGGTATGTGTGAGAGAAGGGGCGCACGCGTAGAGGTAAAGATTACAAGACTCAAGATTTGAAGATCAAGATATGAAGCTACTGCCAAGGGGGAGTCTGTTGGTACATGTGTGTCAGTAGTTCATAGTCTAGCATTTGTAATCGAGTCTGTAATGTAATTATGTTTTGTTTATGATTGTTTTGTAATACGCGAAGTTGTCAACAAGTTCGCTATGGCGAACTTGTTGAATCAGCGAAGTTATGGACAACTTCGCCAATGGCGAAGTTGTCGTGTATAAAACTGTTTCGCTGAAACAGTTTGAGGGTTGGTCGTTTAGGGTTTGTTTCAGTGTGTTTCATATTGGTGTTACGTGTTATTTTCTGTAATAGTGACCGTGAGTCACGTGTTCGGTTATCAATATAACGTGGTTGATTTATTGCTCGTGTGATTCTATCTCTACACTCGTAACTACCTGCGCAGGGATTCCGCACCTGCGTTGTTAGCGATATCCCGTGTACGATCCGTCCAGGAACCTACAGTCTTTGGTATCCTGAGCCAGAATGGTTAATTCCTCCATTGATAGTATCCTCAGGATAAGGTGGTGCCTGCATAGGGATGTCATCTCCAACATGAATTTCTGAGGACATAATAGGGGATTCTGATGAAAATATGCCGGCTGGCATGGTTGAGCGAGGATGCATGCTGACGGACCCTGTCCTCGTTGGTCCGGGTAACTCCGAGGATACCGAAGGAAAAGCTCCCTAGTATCCTGATTACTGCTGTGGTGGAATCCTTGCTGATTGTGTCCCCAAGGATCCGAGATTCTGAAGGACAGAAGATCCTGGAGAATCAAAATCAAGGACCCTGGACATGATTGGGGTAGCCTCATGCCCTGGTTTCTTCTTGATTCCTTCAATCTCCTTGAATAGCCTTGAGTTGGTCTTCTCTTGCTGCTCCATGTGCGTTTTGACCTGTTTCATCAAAGCAAAAATATCATTGTTAAAAATAACCGGGTCTATCCGTGTGAAGGACCCCGCGAATGGTGGAATTTCTCCTCTAGGCTGAATATTTTTCTTCGGCAGTGGTGGAGGTCCTGGGTTGACACTTTAGCTGTAGTAACCACCGGAGCAGAGACTGAACTGGTTTTTGGTTGTGAGGCCATTGTAAAGAGAATGAAGGTGAATGGAATAAACGGAATTAATGGATTGAAGCACCGATAGCCCCACGGTGGGCGCCAAATTGTTTTAGTCAAAAATTGACAATGGTAATTTCGTAACCAAATTAGTAATCGGGACTAGGTGCTTGTACAAAATGAAAATAAATGTGCTTGAACACAAGGATTTGTTGCGAGGAAAAAACCCGTTATCCTTATGATAACAAGCAAAAAACCTCGGGCGGTGAAAACTATCACCACCGGTTTATTAATAACAAAGGTGATTACAATGGTGGAGCTCAAACTTGATCGTGATTACAGAGATTACGAGTACTAGTAAGTCTCGTGTGTCTAGAGTGTGTCTGATCATTAGTTTTGAGCTCTATTTATAACAAATAAAGTCTAACTAAAAATCCTATATTTAAGGAAACTCCTAGACTAAATCAATTAGCCGTTAATCCTCCTCATCAGCACATTTCCTTATTGGTCACGTCCTAATAATAGCAAGTGCGAGTTCTCGGGTGATCAATCAACCGTCTTTGACCTGGTAAACATGGAAAGTAGCAAAGATCATGTTAGTCATATAACGTAATTAGGATACCTGTCTCCTTGAAGGATACCGCATCCTGAATCTGCTCCGAACATAACCTTTGCTGAGGATACTAAAAATCCGTGCCCTAACAATATCCAAGGTAAGTGAGGACCGGATCTTTATAGTATCCGAGGTATGTGGTTAGTAAGAAGTATGAATGTATGTATGTATGTATGATTGAATGATAGACGAACAGGTAAGTATATTCATACGTAACTTCGGATGCGTATTGGTAAGGAAGTGAATGTAATGTATTTTAAATAACTAGAACTCACTCAGTGTACTTGACTTTTAGTGTGAGGCAAGTAGAATGAGACAAGTTGCTTGATGAGGACACGTGGCAATAGGAGGAAGACTGGCATTGCTATGAAGAAAACACCCGTGTCATTTATGTTTTATGTTTAAGACTTATGTTATGATATTTTAAGACAAGATGTTTATGTTATGTATGAATGAATGACTTTTATTTTCGTGAAATGTTTTAATTAACTCTGATTTTACAAATGATGTGAATGAGTAAATCCAACCAACGAGAAAGTAGGGCACCCAGGAAAGGGGCCTTACACGTTAGTATCAGAGCATAAGTTCGAGAGAATAAGCATCCTACATGCTTAGACTCGAACAGAGAATGGGACGTAAAGAAGAAAAGAAAGAAGATGCCAGTCGGAGAATGCCATGTGTCAGTCAAGCAAGCTTAATATGTTAAATTTCCTTACGTATAACGTAGGAATAAGTAAGGAAAGTTATATGAATTGTTAGTGATAGAATTGTTCGTCTGTATTTGAAATGTTTGACTGTTTAATTGCCTTAAGTAGAACCGAGCACAAGTAGACTCACGAAAGGAAGTGTATAGGACACGGAGAGTAATGTGAGCAGCTAATCCCAGTTGGCCACTGTTATTACCTTCAGCCTTACTATCCTTGTACTAAATAGTTCCTCACGTGACGATATTTGTGTTTTTCCTTTAGAAATCAAATGGCTGGTACTAAGACCACTGGGCAAGAAGGACGCAAGGGACGCCATGGTAGGCCACGTGTTACCCAGGTACCCTCTGAGGAACCGATTACTGAGCCTAGTGAAGAACGAAGCATGAATGTGAGAAAAGAAGAGTATCAGCTAGATCCTTCTATTCAAGCTGCGATTACTCCAGTTGTTGCTGTTGTAGTGAAGAACCTCCAATCAGACAAGTCTACTGAAATCCGTACTAAGACCGTTAAAGAGGTTAGGGAGGGTAGTGAAAAGGATACCAAGACTGAGGCTAAGGCATCAAGTGAAGTTCCTCCTTTGAAGGTTAATGGTGGCAAGCGAGGCCGAGGTGGTTGTAACTACAGAACCTTCAAAGGTTGTGACCCACCCAAGCTAACTGGTACTGGTGACACAATCGCTACTCTGCAGTTGATAACCGCCATGGATAAGGTTATCCACATTAGCGAGTGCCGTCCCAACCAAGCTGTGGGTTGCGTTACCCAATCATTTGCTGATGAAGCTATGTTCTGGTGGGAAACTGTTGAACAGAGAAAGACTGCTGCTGAAATTAAGGCAATGAGGTGGGATGATCTGAGATAGATGGTAATGAGGAAGTTTTGTGCCGATACTGAGGTTGAAAAAGCAGAGATGAAGTTTCTGAACTTGAAAGCAGAAAAGATGACACACCGCGATTACACTGCCAAGTTTAATCGTATGTCAAGACTGGTGCCCGAGATGGTGAATAATGAGGCTAAGAGAATCAAGTGTTATATCAGGAGACTTCCACAGAATGTCCGCACACTGGTCAAGCAAATAGACCTGCTACTTTTGATTCCGCAGTCGAACTGGCGGAAATGGTTTATGATGACTTGGCGGTGGACGACGTTGTGGTGGAAGTGAAGAAAGATAAGAAGTGGGATAATCATGGAAAGAGGCACGATACTCAGTTGTGGAACCCGAGAGACAAGGAACAGAAGGTATGGGAAAGAAGACAATGCAAGACTTGGCGGTGGACGACGTTGTGGTGGAACTGAAGAAAGATAAGAAGTGGGATAATCATGGAAAGAGGCATGATACTCAGTTGTGGAACCCGAGAGACAAGGAACAGAAGGTATGGGAAAGAAGACAATGCAAGACTTGTGGGAAAATTCATGGTGGTGAATGTACGTGGAGTGCTGGTACGGATGTGTGTCATAAATGCGGGAAGCCTCATGGAGGAGAGTGCAGACTTGGGTCAAATGTCTGCTTTAAGTGCAGGAAGGTGGGGCATTATGCTCATGAATGTAACGCAAAACCCACATGTTACAAATGTGGGAAGACAGGTCATATGACTCGAGAATGCACTGAGGGTGAAGCTGGAGGAAGTGGGAAAGGAGATGCTGAGAAGAATAGGCCGAGAACCAGGGCTTACATGCTGACTCAGGAACAAGCCCAGTAGATTCCCGATGAAGTGACAGGTACATTCCTAGTGAATGGTATTTCTGCTTCTGTTTTATTCGATTTAGGTGCAAATAGGAGTTTCGTAGATGTAGCATTCTGTAAGTTAGCTAAGATGACGTGTTGTCGTGTGTCTGAAACTTTTATGGTACAAAACGGCTAGTGCTACCTCTGATAGGATAATGAGAATGGTTAAGGATGGTAAGGTAGAATTTGGGGGACGTGAGTTCCCTGTTACTCTTTTGTAGTGATCTTAGGAGGATTCAATGTGGAAACAGGAACACATCACCATAGGTTTCATAACTAAGCTACCGCGTACAGCTAAAAGTCATGAAGCCATCTGGGTGACTGTGGACCGTTTGACTAAGAGTGCTCATTCTCTCCCTATACGAAAGGCCATCTCTTCAGAAACGTTAGCGAATGTGTTCATTAAAGAAGTCGTAACGAAGCATGGAGTGCCATTGTCAATCATATCTGACAGAGATATCCGCTTTACTTCCCGATTCTGGAAGAGGTTTCATGAAGCAATGGGAACAAGATTGAACATCAGCACAGCGTATCATCCTCAAACAGATGGACAGTCTGAGCGGACTATCCAAACCCTTGAGGATATGCTACGTGCTTGCGTGTTAGATTTTGGAGGAAGTTGGGATGATCATCTTCACTTAGCAGAGTTCTCCTATAACAAAAGCTATCATTCGAGCATTGGTATGCCTCCATTCGAGATGTTGTATGGTAGATGTTGTAGAACTCCCGTCTGTTGGGGAGAGATTGGTCAGAAAGAGATTGGCAGTTTGGAAGTTGTGCAAGAAACCTCCTTGAAATTTGATCAAATCTAGGCAAGGATGAAAGCTGCTCAAGACCGTCAGAAGTCTTATGTTGATAAGCGACGACGATCGATCAAGTTTAACGTTGGCGACAACGTGATGCTTAAGGTCTCCTCGCCGTGGAAAGGTATCATTCGTTTTAGAAAGAGAGGAAAGTTGAGTCCAAGGTACATTGGACCGTTTAAGATTATTGCTCGAGTAGGAGAAGTGGCGTATAAGCTCGATCTACCTGCAGAACTGGAAGGGATTCACTCTACCTTTCACGTCTCTCACTTAAGGAAATGTCTCGTCGACGACACGTGTCACGTGCCGTTAATGGACATAGAGGTGGATGAGTGACTAAATGCAGCCAGTCAAAATTGTTGACCGTAAGGATAAATCTCCTGTACACAAACATTTCAAATCCAATCTCATCCATTCAAGTTATTTAAGGTTCATCCAATCCAAAAGGTAAACATTACATCCATTTCGTTTTGTTCTCTTTTCTTTAAAATCGGTAATAAACGAACAAACAAGTGAGGGTTAAAAACGAGAACGAACCGAACCAATTACAACCTGAAATAATCGCAATCGAACCCGAACCAAGCCGTGGATCTTGGTTAAATAAAGTATACAGGGTACGGATCTATATATATATATACATACATATGTATGTATGTGTCTTCAGCCGTGAGAATGAAACCCGATGATGCGACGAAAGCCTGACGGCCTGCTAGAAACCCGAACCCAAATCTTTCCCCTGCCCGTATGATGATATAGAACCCAGATCCAAACCCATTTCGTGCGAAACCCGTTATGTGAAACCACTAATTCGCACGCCGTGCAAAATCCCTGTGCGATGCGAAATTTTGGCATTGCGAACTTGGCATGCGAATCCCACTGTGCGAAGTTGAGGGGTTCGCATGAGGTGCGAAGTTGGGGGGTTCGCATGATGTGCGAAGTTGAGGGGTCCGCACCCCATGCGAATTCCAGGTGTGCGAAAGGACCCGAACAAATCCTTGTAGGCGAACATATTTGGTGCAAGTTGAGGACAAATATCACCATGGAGACTGGAGATAGGGAGGCCGGTGGTAGCCGGTGAGGGGGAAGGGAAGAAGGAGGTGGCGGTGGTGTTGCCGTCGATATTATGGCCGACGGGGGTGGAGGCCGGGAGTGAGAGAAGAAGGAGGAGGGGTAAAAGGGAGGAAGGATAAGGTTAAGGTGCCGGGGGGGGGGGGGGGGGTTGGGGTCCTGGGTGTTTATAGTAAGTAATAATAATAATAATAATAATAATAATAATAATAATAATACTAATATAATAATAATAACAATAATAATAATAATAATAATAATAATAATAATAATAAACGTAATGGTAAAAGAAAGATGACATGAAAGTAAACGAGACCCGACTCATCTAACAACCCATGACCCGCCTCAAGTAAATGAATATAAGAAGAAAATGAGCCAAAGACACGAACCCGAGACACGACTCATTTGGAACTAGAACTCGCTTAAGGGAACGTTAAGTTGTAAATGCGTGAGAACGTGAATTAATAATAACAAAGTGAATATAATACATATACATATATATAACAACAATGATAAGTAAAGATTGTATTACAATAATATTAATACTTAAATAATAAATTTATAATAATAATAATTGTAAGTTGTTAATAATAATGATAATAATAATGTTAGACTGGAAAGGTAAACGTAAAGGATATAAGATAAACGAAACCCGAACTTGTAACTCGCCTTATGCCAAACCGATGATTTTTTGGGACCCGTTTGGAAACACCTAAATGTAAGAGCTCGTTATAAATGAAGGAATTGAAAAGAACGTACGAACAAGGGGGAAATTGTGAAATATATATATATATATATATATATATATATATATATATATATATATATATATATATATATATATATATATATAGCATAAGGATAATAAATGAGGTCAAATATATTTAATTGACAAGAACAACTTAAAAGGTTACGTGTCGGTTCGGTTAACTCAAAAGTTAACCCCATTAACTTAAGAAATCAAGGACAAAAGATTATAGAGGATTAATACGTGTACCTTATTAAACAGTTAGCCGCCCACAACTCAGGAAGGGAATTACTATTAACGGTGAACGTAACAGGATCCAGGTGAGTTCTAGCCCCTTTTATGTGTTATGTTTTTGGGGCATGTGCATACCACGATGTGTTTAGATTTATACACTTAACTTAAATGGTAAGTGTATATTATATAAATGTTTGCGTATGAATGTGAATGATATGGATTGTTTAACTAGTAGGCACGTAGTTGTTATATTAGTTATGATTGAAGGAAGTAGAAAGAAAATTAACGAAGGTAGAATGGTATGGTATGTTAGAGGGCACCGGGCCCTAATAATAACCGAGGTATGTAGGGTACTGGACCCTGATAATATCCAAGGTAAGTAGGGACTGGACTCTGAGGTTATCCAAGGTATGTAGAACCCCGGATCCTTATTAATTCCGAGGTATGTAAGGTCTAGACCCTTATAATATCCAAGGTAAGTGAGGACCGGATCTTTATAGTATCCGAGGTATGTGGTTAGTAAGAAGTACGAATGTATGTATGTATGTATGATTGAATGATAGACGAACAGGTAAGTATTCATACATATCTTCGGACGCATATTGGTAAGGAAGTGAATGTAATGTATGTTAAATAACTAGAACTCACTCAGCGTAGCTGACTTTTAGTATGCACGCATACAAGCAGAATGAGACAAGTTGCTTGATGAGAACACATGGCAATAAGAGGAAGACTGGCATCGCTATGAAGAAGACACCCGTGTCATTTATGTTTTATGTTTAAGACTTATGTTATGATATTTTAAGACAAGATGTTTATGTTATGTACGAATGAATTAATGACTTTTATTTCTGCGAAATGTTTTAATTAACTCTGATTTTACGAATTATGTGAATGAGTAAATCCAACCAGCGAGAAAGTAGCCTTACACATATATATATATATATATATATATATATATATATATGAATTTTATATATTTTCCATCAGTGTGTAACACGGGATGTAGCCTACTAATTTAATATATGGAAAAATTAAAATAAAAAGGGATACAAATATGAGAAAAGTGAGAAAGAGTTGTGACACACAAAAAACCGTTCAAAAAAAATTCAATGATAATAATAAAAAAATCATAACTCAAAATATGAATAGAAATCGAAAAAATTTAAAAACCAAAATGTTTCCCCTGTCATTCCCGTTAAAAAAAACTGTGAAAAGACACAATGCTTTGACGAAAATGAACAAAAAACATAATTATAACTAAAAAAAGAGATAATAGATCGCAAAATATAACACAATGCCGAACAAAATATAAAACAATGTTGAGTAATATAATACAATATCAAGAAAAAAAGACACAATGTCAAAGGGAAAAAAAAGACACATTCAATAACAAAAATATACACAAAACATAATGATAAACAAAAAGACACAATGATATTTTTCCTTAACATTATTTTTTAAGAGCGAGGAAGACGGTGGAAACATTTTTGTGTTTTTACTTTTTTTTTGTTTTTTTATTAAATTTTGAGTTATGATTTTTTTATTAATTTATTTTTTATATTTTTTTGAGATTTTTTTTGTATGACTACAAATCCTTCTTATAACTTTTATTTTTATCTCTTCTTGTAGAATAACTTGACCAATTTATATAATACATATATGTATTTTTGTGGTAGTACTAAATTTACCAGGTTTACTTTCCGTTTTATTTTTCTTGCGAAACTTTAGAAGACCAACCTAAAAAATATTAAATCCTTAAATTGCATATATTTATCACTAGCTTTTGAACCCGTATATTATACGGGATTTGCTAAGTAATAAAAATAAATAAGGTATGCGTTTTGAAAAAATTAACAAAATTAAAGGTAAGAAGAAAATAAAATATATACTACAAATAATAAGAAGTCTATAATCTCAAATTTACAAATTAGAATGAGATGACTTATTACAACAATATACAACATTTGTCTAAATTGTTTTGACTCATACCCATCGACAACTATAATGAATGAAATAAGATATTAGAAAATTAGAAGAGAAATTATAACCCATTTGTCAAAATTGTTTTGACCCATGAACCATGTATATGAAGGATAAATAAGATGAGTAATTAGAGAATTAAAAAAGAAATTATAACACATTTGTCAAAATTATATTTGGCCCATGACCCATGGATAGATAGGAAGAATGGGATGAAAGATTATAAAGGAAATTATAACTCATTTGTCAAAATAGTTTTTGCCCATAACCCATGGATAGATAGAATGAATGAGAAGAGAGATTAGACCAAAAATCAATGTGGGATTGCCACATCATCTCATTATTTTCTTTTATTAGTAGAGTTAGATTAGATTTCTACTATCGTAATTCATTTTGTTTTATAAAAATACTAATCAATTTAAATATTATAAAGAAATGATTGCGTTTCCATAAATTTTTCAATTATCTACATAACATATTAGCAGCTCCATGATGTTATAAATACCAAAACCTCTTTGCAATTTGAAATCGTTTTGAATCATATGCTTTTTGCTAAAGCTAAACAAGCATGTTGATCACAATAGTTCCATATCCAAGTATGCTCTGTTGCTAAATTCGTAATTAATTTTTTCTTTGCAATCACAAAACTTCCACGCACTTTTCTTATGTTTAATCACAAAAATTCCATTTTATTTAATTTAATAATAAATTTTTTTTATCATTCGTCTTCCTTATGGGTCACCCATTTTGAATATTTTTTACTTATATATGTAAATTGGTCTCGATGTGACTTTCGTGTTTTCGATCTGATCTCATTAAAAAAAACAAAAAAATTATGTGAAATGATCACTTTATACTATGTCAAAATTTACAAATTGTTCAAGTATATAAAGATTTTTTCATATTTGCATTTTACTATATTTTCAGCCCGTGTAATACACATGTTACTACCTAGTATAACATATATGCTTAAAACAATGACATTGAACACTAAAAGTTGACAATTAAGACTTAAAACACTGAATTAGTCCAATATCGGCCAATATCATTGATATTATCGGTCTTGATATTCTGTGCCGATATTTTGACTTATATATCGCCAAGGGACCGATAACCGATATATCACTGATATATCGGTGATATATCAGCGATATCGACTATATGGCGTATACCAAATTAGCAACAAAGAGTATGCGTTTGTAAATTAATTCATTTACCATTTGATTTAATTTGAGCTATGGTTTTATTGAGCACTAGATTGATTTGCATGAAAACCTGTTTTACTTGTTTTAGAGGAAAATAAATCATGGGAAATCAAACTATATCATCATCATCATCGTACTCAGTATATCCCACCAATAGCAAAGCTATAGTAGGGTCTGAGGAGGGTAAGATGTAGACAGCCTTATCTCTATCCCGTAGGAATAGAGAGGCTGCTTCCGGTGAGACCCCCGGCTCGAAAGTAGTTTTGTATCAAACTATAGTCAAGCTTAATTATTTGGGCTGAACCAAATGATTATAAAATATATGTTCTAGATTAAAAATGTTAGTAAATATAACGTATAGCAACAAAGAGTATATGCTTGAACAATAAGAGTATATGCTTGAACAATGAACTCATGCGTGGTGTTTGGGAATTCAAAGCAACAAAAGTACTAATTGATTGTATAGATTATGTCTGATTACCACTTAATATGAATTTAATTGCTTTAATTAGAGTTATTAGGAATCATGCAAATTCTTGTTTAATAGGGTTAATAATTAGAGGCATATTCGAGAGGGTGACACACACACATGACATTGTAGGAGAAGGTATGTCATACTTGGGAAACTTTATACAGGAAGGTGATTCATTCTTTTCTTATCGGCATTCTGCACATCATGTTCCAAAACTACTATGGTACCACGTACATTTAAACATGTTGATTTTTCACATAAAACAAGATCATATTATATTATGTGGTAGGTTCAAATCTTACACATAATAACAATTCTTTAAAACCTTAAATAAGTGACGCATTGGTAAACGTTTGAGTTCCCTTTAGTAGAAATCTTAGGTTCAAATCTTGTTTTCATCGGTTTCTTATCATAACCTCTTTAATGGTATATGGAAAACTTAACTAGCCTCGTTGGTTAACCATAGACTAATTAGGTTTTCAGGGAAACGAAAAAAGAAAACAAGAAAAGAAATGAGCTTTTTAAAAGTTAACTTGCTAGCTATAAAATACTCATAGTCATAATTGAGTATCATATAATGAACAAGATAATCCAATTGAAGAATATTCAGCTAGGAACAAGTTCTTATTTAAAAAATGCAACACATTTGTAGGCCGGGTTCGAATATGCTTGAATGAATTGGCCTGCCTTTATATTGTAAGGTAAAAAATAATTTGCATGATATAACCTTTAATGAATAATTAGATGTCGAATTAATCGAACAATTGGAGGTAGTGAACAATTTAGAAAAGAAACGATCAGCCAAAATAATATTTGCGGCATCAGAAGGATGAAACGCGTCCCAAAATACATATTCACTTCGGTTGTCACAAACATGTGCATACGACAAGCATAATCCTCCTACAGCCGTTTCGACTCCGCAACACGACGTATTTGACACCTTGAAACCTAAACAGAAACACAACGCAACAAATTAAGTCTCCATTTTTTTGTCTAAGCAGCTTTCCTTTATTTTGATATGTTGTTGATTAACTCTACAAGTTTAAGGGACAGGAGCCAGGGCTTACCATATTTGCTAGGGTTTTCCACCAAATCTAAACCATCTTCATAAGTATCCACAAAAGTAAGTTGTACTTTTTTGAGCCGGGCATTTAGGACGTTTATCAACCTTTTCATTTTCGAGTTAAACTGAACTACCCATTTGTTCACTTGATCCAAGCATTGATTCGTGCTTGATTTCGCTCGTTGCGAAGGCATGCATCCAAGAGGTCCAAGCGTATGAAAAATCATCTTTCGTGCCCCAAGCGTGTAAAGCCTCTTTTATCACCAAAAACAAAACTTGGATAAGCTTTTCACTATTAAACATAGGAGTATTACCAACGAAAAAGTACATGTGTATCTTGTATTTAAATTTATTAAAATTAAATTTATATTTGGTTTATGCTATATTTTTTTATCATCTCTGGTGCATTTTATAATTTTTAGTTTTCAGAATTTTTCTAAAGTTAAAATACACAAGGATATAAAAATAAAAAACGCAAGAAGGATTTGTGAATATACAAAAAACCCCTAAAAAATTCAAAAAATAATAATAAAAAAATCATAACTCAAAATATATATAGAAAACGAAAAAATTTAAAAAGTAAATGTTTCCCTCGTCATTCCCGTATAAAAAAAAACACCGAAAAGACACAATGCCGAAACAACACAACTACGAAAATGAACAAAAGACACAATTATAATTAAAAAAAAAGACACAATAGATCACAAAATATAACAAAATGTTATGTAATATAACGCAATGTTAAGGAAAAAAATACACAATCAATGACAAAAATAAACACAAAACACAATGATAAATAAAAAGTTACAATGATCTTTTTCCCTTACATTGTTTTTTTTTAAGAACAAGAAAGACGGTGGAAACATTTTTGTGTTTTTATTTTATTTTGTTTTTTTATTAAATTTTGAGTTATGATTTTTTTATTAATTTTTTTTTGAGGAGTTTTTTTGTGTAGCTATAAATGCTTTTTCTAACCTTTTTATTTTTGCCTCATTTTATGGTATAACTTTATCCCTATTTACATATTACCAAAGACAAATTGTCAGTAAATATTTAAGGAATCAGTTGGTAACCGATAAGTTATCGCTATTGTTCCTTCTGAAACATCTACTTCCGATGGCTTACGAAAGTCGTTGGTGATCCGTCGGTAATAGTTTGCCAATGATTCTTACTAATATCCGCCGGTAATTGATCTGCCGCAAATGTGATCACCCATGGGCATATTTCCGACAGCCGTTTACCGACCGGATATTCGTCGATAACACCTTTATCGACATAATGAGACTTATTTGTTTCGTAGTGTCTTTAAGTACCACAAAATCCATGGTTCACTTGTTTTCCCCATTCGTTTCATGCTTACCGTTAACTGTTCTCCCAATTTCGAGCTTAAAATCCCCAGAAACTGCTCATGGGTGTATCTTCGACTATCAGGAAGAAACGGTTGCAGAAAATTATTTATGTAATCGTTGCTACCTGTCGAAAACCAGAAAAGTAAGTTATATACTCACTCAATTGAGTCAATTCCTACAAAATTCAGCGCTTTTCCACCTCGATCATCTGTCTTACCCATTTCAATGTAGTAGATGGCCTTATGTACAAGAAGATTAGCAGAATATGCTCCTATCTTCTTCTTGATCACCTTTATTGTGTTCTCAAAATTACCTATTTGATCGTCAAACGATATTCTTTGAATCTGCTAAACAATAATCAATGAGTCCCAGAAATCAAGAAAGAACAAATTAACACGACTACAATATTCCAAATATTTTTGAACAACGTTTGGATCCGCGGTAAGTCTTTAGCTCACCAATCACCATTACCCAACTGTTCCAATTTTTTGACGCTCTTGGATAAAGGAGGAGAAGGCATGCTGGCAGAACAATATTCGGATTAATAAAAAAATCAAATCTTACAAAATAGACTCCGGTGTCATTTAGAATCCCAGCACCACCGGATGCATAATTAACTCCTTTCAACACCGCATCATCGTTTGGATTTAATGAAAGGTAAGGTGGTGGAGATGGAATTCCAAGTTTCTCAGCTGCAACGGAAGCCAAAAAAAAAAATCAAAATCAAAATGGAGATACTTTTAAAATGTAGCATGAAGAAGTGCATGTTTACTTACGTACATATAATATCGCCAATGGTTCGTCCGTTACTGAACCGGCCGGTGGGTTTTTTGTTGGTGTAATCAATACCATAGAACGGAAAATCCGATCTAGCAAGTGAGTATCTTAAGTAGTTATTGTTGCCGACTTCTGTTAAAGAGTCGCCGAAGATGAAGATGACGAGTGAATAAGGAGCGGGGGCTGAAGTGTTATTAGCTGCCATTGCGATGATCGGCGCAGCGAAAACTGCTAGAAATGTTAAGGGTATAGCCATGGTTGAGTCTTCTTTTATCTTTGGTTTTGTTTGGAATTTTGGTGGAAGATTTTATAGGAAATTGTGGGGTTTTGGTTGAATTTGAAGGGTTCAGAAGTTGGTCATGTTATACACCTCCACTCACGATATAATCACACATTATTTTCAAACGATCATTTGAGGATCCATGGAATAACCGTTTATAACTAAGGTTGGTGTTTAAATGGCCATTTGAAGATTACGGCTTATATATGTCTAGTACTCACCATCAGAGTAAAGTGCCATAATCGTCGATCGCTACTTTTGTCTAAAAAAGTTTTTTTTTTTTTTTTTGCATCTGGACCATTCAGGTTTCTCAATTATTACGAATTTCGTCCAAATCGTTAAAACAATCAGTTTTTTAACGTTAAACGAAGGGTAAACGTGTCTTTATATAATTATTTAAAAATAATAATAAATAAATTACAAAAACCTAATAAAACAAATTAACTGGACCCACCACCCCAATTCATCTACTTAATCCCTACCCTACCCCATCACCACATCCCACCCCCACCCACAACCATAAACACCATCTTCTTCCTCATCGCCAAACACTCCTGAACCCTCTGTAACCAATGTCAGTCCTCAACTCCTTGGACCGCCTCCGGCCTCAATCTCGACTTGACGATCGCAGAATTCAGTCTTCGGCAACATACCAAGTAAGCTCTCTCACTGCCGCTTCCTGCAACTCTCGCCCATCATTGTTGCCTGAAACCGCCACGACCCCATTTCACCTCGATTTTCCGGCCAGTATACAATATTTAATCACAAGCTCCAACCCTAACCCTAACCCTAACCCTAAATATCTCTTCAATTTTCCGATCTCTACAACACAACCCTAAAAATTCCTTCAACCAACACGCCGTCGTCGCATTATCATACACCGCCCTTTGCAGCCGCAGCAGCACCACGACCCACTGCCGCTCAAAACTCGCGAATATGACAACTGGTTTCATTTTTTCATTTTATTTAAAAATTTCCCATGGATTTGTTTTCAACTTTGATGGATTAGGTATTATCTTCTTGATTCAGATTATGGCGGGTCAGAAGTGGTTGTGATGGTGAAAACCTTAGTGGTTGGATAGAATCGGTGGTTTGAAATGGATAATTGGGTGGGAGGTTTGAAATTTGTGGATGAGTTTTAGGTGGGATGCATCTGGTGGTTTGGAATTTGGGGAAATTGGGTAGGAGATTTAAAAATGATAACTAAACTAAAAAGACACATATGCCCTTGACTTAATGGTGATAACAAAAAGAGTTAATGATTTGGACCCAATTGGCAAGTATGAAACCTTAATGGTCCATATGCAAAAACGAAACTTTTTGGACGAAAGTCGCATTGTTTACCAAACCTCAGGGACGATTTTGGCACTTTATTCTAACCCAACCTTATTTGCTTAATGATATTGTAAAAATTATTCAAACTTATTAACCTACTAATACAGTGATTTTATTGATATCTTTCGATCAGATCAAACACATATTGTCCATAAGTAGTTTTAAAGTTTACTCAACTAAATTATTGATAAACACAATATTAATTTAATTAAATAAGAAAATAAAAGAGTCGCATATGTTTGAACTTGATGTTGGAATATTTTTAATTGGTGATGAACCAATGTCATCGTTTTCTTTTCTTTAACGTTTAAAAAGGTTGCTAATAAGAGGCTGTTTACCCACCTTCAAATTCCCTAAACAAAATTTGAACCAAAAACCTAATATCAATTCTAATTTACACATAAAACTAAAGGGCTAAGTCCCTTATTAATTCCAACTAAACATAACCCTAAATACTTAATCAATTCCAATTTAAATATAAACCCTAAATACAAAAAATCTTACCGGAAAGAATGAGAGGCCGGAGGTGGAGTGGCCAGGTGAACTGATGGTGGCTGGTGGCGGACTAGCGGTAGGTGGTTGGAGGTGGAGGTGTCGTGGTGTTGGCTGGTTGCAATGTCATTAGCAGAGTACCAGGTCTGAGGTCTACTTCCTTTTCTTTTTATTGTTTTATTTGGGTTATCAGTTTTTTTTGGTTTGGGCCTTTTGAATTTAAAAATTAAATTGGTTGGGTTTAAAATATATAGGAGTAACGTTATTTTTTGTTCAAGGGTAATGAAATACGAAAACCGACCTTTTTTTTACACTAACGGGAAAATTCGCTACCCCTCCTCATAAGCTACATCCGCCATTGGTCACATTCGTTTATCTAATTTCTTAAGCGTTCGTTTAATTGTAATATCCGAATTTTTCAGATAATAATTATAATAGCTAAATTTTATGATAATAAAATAAGATGATTATTTAAATGATTATGGTTTAATGGAAATTGTATTGAATTTAGAATTTCGTTGGGAACTCAAATTTGATATGTAATAAAATGGTATTAGAGATAAGATAATATATATACATGGGTTAACTTGTTAACGATATATATATATATATATATATATTATCACTTATGATTTGAGTAAAGATACCATTAAGTAGAATTTGAATATTATTATTGTAGTATATCGTTGCAAACTCATATAAATAAACAATTTAAATAAATAGATAGATAATAAGCACACATAATCCTATAATTTCAAGATATGATTCTTTAAAATTTGAACTTACCTTATCACCACCTTCAAGTACATCTACAACCCGTATTCGTAGGTTGTCAATCACGATTTCATTTCGTCCATATATACTCTATAAACCTCAGATTATTCTTGAAAAATCTGCAACCAATTCAGCTTCATCAATAGCTTTTCTTCTTCGGTTCCGTTTTGCCAAATCATCCATTACGGCATTACCCCTCCCTTTTCGCCGCTTGCTGTCGCCACCATCTGCAACCCCCGTTTTCTTCCGAGTTAAACCGCCACCGCAACCGCTAACTGTTGTTGACAAAGAAAACCATCACAACCGCTGCGACTTACCTCGCCTATCTAATTCGTTCTGTTCGGCCGTCGAGGTAATTGTCCGTCCCTACAACCTGTTTATTCTGATAACTTGTTTTTCTTTTATACCGCTTATGCGATCGTTAACTTGTTCCGGCGACGAAACCCAATAAGAACACCTAACTTGAAATCAGATTTCTATAAATAACAATAAGATACAAGCAATAACGTTTTCGGTGAAATCAAGCACGTTTATTTGGATCGTGTGATTTCGTTTTAACATTTTAGTACCGGTTTCTTTTGTGACCATTCGTTAATGGATCTTTTCACCAGCCCTTGGCTTTCTTGCTATTTGTTGTTTGACTTAGGTGCTACGAAACCGAGCAGTAGTAGTCGGGGAAATATTGAAGTTTATTTAATCTAAGTTCATTTAATTTATCCTTATGGTTCATTACAGTACGCATGCATATATAATTATATTTAATATATTTAAAGATAAAATTTGTAATTCTGTCTAATTTAACAAGTAAAGATACATGTTTATTATTCTTAATAAAACCAAGTATTGTAATACTTTGAATCAAAGAGTCATCTGAATCCTTAACTAACTAAATAATCAATTAAGAATCTTATATGTTTAGTCGCCGGGAATCCGCGAGTTAGCAAATCACCAACATGATAAATTAAGTTATGTAAGTTAATCTTACAAGAAACTAAACCATAGGTTCTCGTACAATTGGCGGACAACGTTGACTTTACCTTGGTTTTCACTTTTGATTAAGGTACGGATTCTGTTTCTTGTTACTTCATAGTACGGTTTCTGTTTTTGTTACTCTTAGTATTAATTATAGTCCGCTACTTTGTTGTACGGATTCTGTTTTTCTTCACTCATAGTATTGGTTCTAGTCCATTTTATATTCGATGTCCGTCACTTCGTAGTGCGAATTTTTGTTATCTAGTTCGGTTTATTCGTACGATATGGTTATATTAATTTTGTAGCATGCAATAGGTTATAGATATTTTGAATTCATTATTGCATGTTCCTGTTTAAATATCTTTTAGTTATACGACTTTAGTTCAGTACTCTGTTACCCGAGCATTTCTGACTTGTCGTTGGGGCGTCAACGACATGGCACTTATCGTGACAGTGCGTAATCAAAGTTCACGGCGTCTCTGAAAGTACTCATGTAGTACCTTGGCCACTTAGAGGCGTATAGATCGATCTTAGCTCTGACTCCTGACTCCTGACTCCTGACATGGCACTTATCGTGACAGTGCGTAATCAAAGTTCACGGCGTCTCTGAAAGTACTCATGTAGTACCTTGGCCACTTAGAGGCGTATAGATCGATCTTAGCTCCGACTCCTGACTCCTGACTTCTGACTTCTATTTGAGATGGAACAATGTGTGCACGCCACCCACACCGTCTCCTTGGTGCATGGACTAGCTAGCTGTGTACCCCTCTGTTTAGGCTCTGGGTGCTTCCGTATTACACGACCTATTTATTTTAACATCATCGTCGAGTATTTTAGTAATTATATTTTGTTTCGCTATATTTCTGGTCCGTTTTGATATGTGTATCTGCATTTGATTAAATTTGAGTATATTCAGATTACGTCCCGATCGTGTATCGGATTATGTTTCGCATTTAATTATAGTTCGGTCTAAAACGTGGTTTTATATCTGCAATAGTTTCAGTTTTATTTCAGTATGTGTTTTGTCTTATGTATGCTTTTACCTGTACTATTGTTCTCTCCGTTACTAGGCAATTTTTGGCTCAGCCGTATTTTCTTGTTTGTGTCTGTCTTATTTGCTAACAGGTAATTCGGGAAATCGGGGAGATCAGTGATGAGAGAGAATAATGAAGTTCAAACATAGGTTGCATTGATTTTTTTTTGTATTTTGGATTGTGGCGTTGATTTGATATCTGTAATAGTAACACGCCAGCCCGTTCCGAGTTGGGGTGTTACATTAATTATGTTCATTCGTTTAGGTTAGTTTATGTTCATACGTTTATATATTCATCCATATGTTTCACTATATAATTAACCTCGTCATCTTATTTTATAAAAATATTTCCTTTAGTTTTTCAACTTCTAGACATCTTTTCATTTTGATTCTGAAAGGATTGTCCAATTGATCAAATTCCAAGGTCTTTGAAGATACCAGGGCAGGTGGCAGTAGCAAGTTACCAACTTAAACTCATTGATGCATACTTTTTGCATAGATGATAGATGTGTATATTATACTAGTTTGAGACCCGTATGTTACACGGCTAATTAATGAAAATTACAATATCTAAACGTTAAACAAATTACAATCAGTAACACAATTATCATATATTGTTAATACAATTACAACTTTTATTAAAATGACAGGAATTACAAAGCAAAACATTACGCAATGAGTTTACAAATAAGAAAAAATTTCCTTGTACACTACATGTGTGGTTGTATTGGTCAAATTACCTTGTTTATCAAGAATCAGAATCTTGAGCCCAAACCTACTTGTAACTCTTGACAAGGCGACGTATAGCTGTCCATGTGAGAACGCGGGTTCTTACATATAAACTTGCAATAATAGGGATAAACAAATGGTGCCGAGTACGGCTACTGAACCCGGGTACTTTCGGTACCCTTCTAAACCATTATACTTATCTTTCAAGTTTCATCACAAAGTTATCAAATTTGGCAGCAAAATTAACCAGAAACCTGATTATCTTTCATTACAAAAAAATCTTAATCTGAGTGCATACTTCAGCAAAAATCAATAGTTTACAAAAGTTTATCTAATTAAACAGCAACCAAATTTTATCAATATTTCATTGACATGTTTTACTACAGGCTAATATAATTTAAAAAAAAAATAAAAACCACCGTGCTAACTTCTTACCATGCAGGCTATTCTGTTGTTAATGAGATGAATCTTAACGTTCTAGCTGTGGTTCAATGTAATTGGCCATGAAACCTGAAAAGAAAACCTGTTTGGGCTTACTCGAGATAAACAATATGTATAGTTCTAAATATTCAATATTTTAATAAACATACCTTTTGAGGATATGTAAAGTTTAAGGGAACCATATGTTAACTACGAACCTTAAAGTACCTCACATAAGGGAATAGTTGAAGAAGCTCTTCTCGGCTACGTTTCTACAAAGATACGAACATTAATGAATGATCTTATATCGTTTTTAGTGAAGGGTAATTTAGATATTTCACTCGTACTGTCTACGTGTAAAGTCAAAGTTGACTTACCTTGATGCCAATACATCCATTCACTTCAAGTGTTGAGTGTGTTGGAGCATAATTTCGAAAGAGCTTCTAGGCATTTGTCAGTTACTCCAACAATTCCAAACAAACTGCATATTTTGCACCATCAATAATAATAAATATAACCAATGAAGATGCAGAAAAATAACTGAAAAAAAAAGAACTAATAAATGTATTGATTTACCTAAGAAATTCAAGATTAGTGCAACCTTGGGCTATGGCTATAACACCCGCATCAGTGACACGCACACACCTTTAAAAAATATTAATGCAAAATTAGGGGAAAAAACAGAAACAGAGTATGTAACAGTCCATATTGTGTGATTGAATAAAAACAAAGATTTACCATGTTAAATTGAGAGTACGGATATTTTTGCATTTGGCTATAGAGAAAAGCCCTTCATCAGATAGATTCTGTCATTAAAATGTAAAAACAAAAATTAATTTCCAAGAAAAATCATAAGCTAAGCTCGTATGGAAATCAATTATATACCTCAGCACCACAAAGATCTAAGATTTGAGATCGGTTAAGAGTGACAATTTTTTATAAACTCCATCTGTAAAGTTGAACAAAATAAACAAATTCTACATATTTAGATTGTCCCGACAAGAAATAACTGAGTCAACTTTTGGTCAAAATAATTCGACAAGTTACCTTGAAAGTGCATAAAGATTTAGGCTTTTGAGACCAGTGCATTTGACTATTACATGCTGCAAGCCCCCGTCTGTTATCTTGACGCACCTACATAACCAAGCATGCAAGCATTAAAAACTTCAAATTTGAGATATTCGAATATATAATATACGTATATATATAATTGTAACACAATAATAATACTTCAAAATAACATACCGAGTGATACCCAGTGACTCCAAATGTGGATAAATCTCAGAAACCATTTGTAAACTTTTATCTGATATACCCTGTTATCAGCATCATTGCATTTAGCATAGAATATATTAATTTTTTCTCTTTTCAACAATGCATGTTAAACATACCTTACATCCACTTAAGTTCAAATCAACAATGCTTGCAATTATTCACCAGATGTGATATACCAACATCTGTAACCCTAAAACACGAGTATCTTTTATTTTGATAGCATCAGTTAAAAAAAATGCAAAAAAATGCAAGCAGAAAAAGAAGTCGAATAATAATAATAATAATAATAACAACAACAACAACAACGATTACGATTACCTCAACAGGAGCAGGCTGGAAGTAGATGAAGAAATAATATCCCATCAACATTCCAATCGAGACTCCAATTCCAAATCCAAATGTGCGTGGTGGCGATGACGGAGGGGACGCGGTATCGTAGGTGGCGATGGCGGCGGCGAATTGGAAACCACATGCATCAATGGTGATGGAAGAGATGAACGGTTCCGGGAATTAGGGTTGTAGCGATGGCGGCGGCGAATTGGAAACCACATGTATTGATGGCGATGACGATGGAAGAGATGAACGGTTCCGGGGATTAGGGTTGTAATCTTTGGTGTTGAATGAAAAGAATGAACGGCAGTTCCGGGAATTAGGGTTAGCATTTGGTGTTGAATGAAAATAATGAAAGAATAACAAAAATGATCCAGATAGTATTATTGGGACGGGTTAACCCGAAAAGAGATACCATTTTATGAAAATGGGTTAAAAATATGAGAGTTAAGGAGAGATTGACAAATGGCATATAATAGTATCTATTTATTAGAATAGTTAGATCATTCATAATTCTATATCTGGGGTATATGACTATAAATACATGCTACTTACTACATTTAACCTTGGCCATGTGCTTCACATCTACCATTGATGTATACCTTTGACATTCATGTATGTAGAAGTTGATATATTCCACCGAATAGCACCACATAATGGATTATCTTCTCTATAAATAAAGCTAACTCCATGTAACACTTGACGATATCTTCTTTGCAATGAGGATATTATTATGTATTTTCATTATCTTCTCCACATCTCACTTTCCCTCCTCCCAATCCTCATCCGCTGTCCTTGACATTGATCGCAATTTCATCAAATACGGCATAGGCTACTACATCTTGCCTGTCATAAGTGGCAGAGGCGGTATAGCCTTAACACCACCATCAATAAACCAAAAATGCCCGCTAGACGTGGTCCAAGAAAGCATTGGGGGGAGAAATGGGCTACCGTTAACTTTCATGCCAGCCAACACTAGCAAAGACGCTATCATTCGTGAATCCACTGATCTTAACATTATATTCCCAGCGTGTAACCATTTGTGGCCAGCCTCCAGTTTGGAAGCTTGAGTTTGTAAATGGACAATGGTTCATCTCGAGCCGAGGAACGGTAGGGAATCCTGGTAGGGAAACCGTAAGCAATTGGTTCAAGATAGAGAAGTATGGTGGCAATGGTTATAAGATTGTTTACTGCCCTGCGGTGTGCGACATTTGCAGGCCAGCCTGTGGTGATATTGGTGTGGCTAAAGATGGGCGTAGAAGTCTGATTTTGAGTAATGAGCCTCTAGTGGTCATGTTTAAGAAGGCATGATGTATGTCCTCTTTAGATGTTGTAACGTTAATAAATGATAAATAAAACATAACAATATACAAGTTTGATCTTTTGTACCTGATCTAAGTCCTGTGGTAGTCTAACACTATTACAGGTATAATAGTGATGGTCGTATAGTGAAGGATTACTGACAGGAGCTAGAAACATTACCAAAGACTAATCCTTCACTCATCCATCAGTAATTGTAATTTTATTTAAAAATATTAAAATTAATCCTTTTTTATTTAAAGAAGTTAAATTATAAATTTCATTTATTTTTATCAAACTTACAAATTATGAACAGTAAAAAAATCTAATAATACGAAATCTAATTGCATTATGTGTTTAATAGATTTGCAATAAAATAAACGAACAAGGGGAGAGTCTCGGGTGGTGTCGAGTTAGGGGTATCTTGGGTCTTTGAGCTGTATTATCCCGTTAGTGTCCCGCTCCCACGGTTTTGTGTCTAATTTTCTTTCATATATCCTTCAATATTAAACATACTTATTAGTTAACAATGACAAACATATATGCTAATGATAAAAAAGTTGAAGACTGTCATAAATGAAATTAGTCGTTCTTAAATTTGTTTACAAAAATCCAAAAGCTTTTAACAAATAACTAAACATTTTTACAAAATAGTTTAATTTTTTATTAAAAAAAAGAAAAGAAAAGGGAATATGAAAGAAGTCTCCTTCTTAGAAATAGGGTTAAAATTTGAACCAAGTAAAAAAAAAAAAGTGGACAGGTTTCAACAGATGATAAAGTGAGTAGAAGTTTAAACAAAAACTATTTATTAATCTCACCCTGTAACACTAAAACTTAAGATAAAAACAATATTTAACTCTAGTGGTCATGTTGAAGAGGGCATCTTGACTTTATTCCTCATAAATAATGGTTTCACAGTCTTGTATGCCAATATTGTAAGCGTTATAAAATGATCAATAAAACACAACCATATTGTTGGAATAATCCAAATCAGATTGAAGAACTCAAGAAGAGATATTTAAAAGAAGATTCGAATTTGTAGATAAAACAGGAAATCAAGATATCATCAATTAGAGTGGGTTTTTGTTTCTATGATTTGTCTAAATCTATGGTTTTAGTCTAATAGTTTCAAGTTTGCGATTTTCGTCCATGTGTTTCATTTCACTTGCAATTAAAACTAACCTCAATAACCCCGTTAAGCCTGATCGTTAAACCCATTAGTGTGCCCCTCAGTGCCCCTCACACTAATCAAGTTTGCAGTTTTGTCCTTTTTTTTCCCAAATGCACCCCAGCCCTTCACGTGAGGGGGCTTGCGAATTAGAACTGGGTTTTATTTGGAGAGAAAAAGGACAAAGTTGTCCCTCATGTGAGTGGGCACACTGATGAGTTTAATGGTCAGACTTAACGGGGTTATTGTGATCGGGTTTAATTACAAGTGAAATGAAACCACATGGACTAAAATCACAACTTTAAAATTATTAGACTAAAGCCGCAGATTTGAATAAACCACTGGGACAAAAACCGCAATTTACTCCACAATTATTTTTAAATTACATGTTTATTATTTTGTTTGGCCCGGTTAATATAACATACTCTGGTCAAAACGGGACCTCAGGGCTCTCCAAATTTGAAGAGTACGGTAGCCTAAATACTAAAAAAATATCGTTCTAAAAACATAAAAAATTATGGTATAGATATGTCTCATACATCATTCATAATTCTATTTTTGGGATGTATGACTATAAATTCTTTCTAGTTGCTAAATCTATCTTTGGCTTGTGCTTCACATCTACCATTGACGTACAGTTTTGAAATACATGTGTATGAAGTTGATAATTACCACCGCATAATACTACGTCATTGATAATCTTCTTTACTTCTCGTCACCTTGCAACGCTTAAAATGGCCAACACCACTTACAATTTTCCATATTAAAAATGAAGATATATTTTTGTGTTTTCATCTTCTTGTGCATGTTCTCACTTTCCTCAGCCCAAGTTTCATCTCCTGTCCTTGACATGGACGGAAATTCCCTCAGACGCGACACGAGCTACTACATCTTGCCCGTCACACGTGGCAAGGGAGGCGGCATGGCCCTAAGACCCACATCAGTAAACCTGAAATGTATGCTTGCGGTGGCCCAAGAAAGCACCGAGTACGAGGGGTCACCATTAATTTTCATACCAGCCAACACTAGCAAAGATGCCATCATTTGTGAATCCATTGATCTTAACATTATGTTCTCAGGTAACGTCACCATTTGTGGCAAGCCTTCGGTTTGGAGGCGTGAGGTTATGAACCAACAAGAGTTTATCTCGAGCTATGGGACGGTAGGGAATCCAAGTAGGGATACCTTAAGCAATTGGTTCAAGATAGAGAAGTATGGTCCCGGCAAGGGTTACAAGCTTGTGTATTGTCCTACGGTGTGCAACACCTGCAGCCCCGCTTGTGGTGATATTGCTGTGGCTAATGACTGGCAAAGAACTCTGATTTTGAGTAACGAGCCTCTGGTGGTCATGTTCAAGAAGGCATCATGACTTTGTTCCTCAACAAGAGTGATTATATGTAATAATGGCAGGTTGTCGTCTGTCATGTTTTAAACATTATAACATGATCAATAAAACAGCATCTGTGTGTGCCCTGTGCTTGACATCTATATGTATGCTTTTCACATACATGTGTATGAAGTATATAAAGACCACTACATAACACCACATCATCTCTAAGACTATAATTGTAGAAACAGGTAATTAAAGGCTTTATTTATTTCCAATAATCAAACTAAAACAAATTCATACAAACTATAAAATGAAAGACAAGGGGGGTGAAACCCTAACAACAAGATTAGGAGACTACATGGTTGATTGTTGTGTATTGAACTTAGAACATAAGGCAAACTTATATAGGCGAGGTGAAATCAAAGTAGCCGTTAGAGAATAATGGATTTTCCAAAGATATGATGGATCGGAGCAGCCGTTGGGAACATCATACCATAAAGGGGTTGAAGATTCTAAAGATAAAGCGTGGAATGCCAGATGGATCAAGAGAAAAACGCAGGAGGCCCAAGAGGCTTTGATCATCCATAAGCCCAAAGCTCGTGAAGCCCAGCATGCAAAGATAAAATACCTTAACTAGAATAAACAACCTTAAAATGGATTATGAAATTGGTATGAATATATATTTTTAACGCCCTCCTCAATTTGATAAGCTGAACATGTCACATATAGATAATTTATTGATCAAAAGAACATGTCACCGGGCCAACTAATTGCAGCAATTTTGTGACATTTCACATCGGTTGGGGAGGAGAACTAAGCCTTCTTTATAAGAAGATGGATACCTTCCCCATCATAACGCGTTTTGAGCGCTTAATGGTAGTGGATAAAAGGAGAACTCCACAGTTAAGCGTGCTCAGGTGGAATTAGTATCAGGATGGGTGACCTCCTGGGAAGTCTTCACCTGCGCAACCAAAAGCAAATCCGTGAGGCGATTGTGGTACGTCCCAGCCAAAGCGGACAATATTATGATGCGACGGTAGCTGGGCTGTTACATATGGTATCAGAGCCAGGGCCGGACCGGTGGTGCTAGGTCCCGCGAGGACGCTGGACCCCTAAGGGGGGTGGATTGTGACATCTCACATCGATTGGGGAGGAGAAGTAAGCCTTCTTTATAAGAAGGTGGATACATTCCCCATCATAACGCGTTTTGGGCGTTTAATGGTAATGGATGAGATGAGAACTCCACAGTTAAGCGTGCTTAGGTGGAAGTAGTATCAGGATGGGTGACCTCCTGGGAAGTCTTCACCTGCGCAACCAAAAGCAAATCCGTGAGGCGATGGTGGTACGTCCCGGCCAAAGCGGACAATATTATGATCCGGCGGTAGCTGGGCTTTTACAAATTTTTAGAAAACGTTTTGACAAATTTTTTTCGAACCAACAATAAAGTTTTCTTTTTCTGTTACTAATTAGACTAGTTGAGATCACCTAAGAAACCAAAGCTTTTAATTCCCAGAATCAGCCACTTAAAAATATTTGTTGTAATTAAATTAAAAATATTTCTTTACTAGTTCTCTATTTCTCTCTTTAAGAATGAGTTCTTTCTTTATCATCTCCCTATATATACATATATATATATATAAAGGATCCAATACAATAATCCTTTATCGTACATTACGTACGCGACTTCCTTTACCCTTGATTTTAAAAACCCCTAAATCACCTCCACTGCCCAACGATCTCCTATGTGTGAGCCGTCACCGGAAAAACGGTCTCCGCTCAATCCATCTCCATCGCTTGCCGGCGCCATCAACACTCTTCATACCATCATCGCCGTCGACAACGAACTCATCGGAAAAACGCAAAACTCGTCACAGGTTTGTTTAGTTGAATTGAAATTGAAATTGAAGCCAATTGATCAGTTATCTTTGAAATCGATTCAGTTAATCATCAATTTGAAGCTTCAATCGATTCAGTTAATCATCAATGATAGGTTTTGACATTAAACGTTTAAGATTTGGCTTGAACGAATAAAGTTTTTTTGCCTGAACGTTTTAGATTTTGGCTTGAACGTTTAAAGGTTTAAACGTTTTAGTTGAACGTTTAAAGATTGAGAATTTGGCTTGAATGTTTTAGCTGAACGTATGTCGCGTACGTAATATATATGTGTGTGTGTGTGTGTAATGTTATTAATTAATCTCAATTTTCCTTTCATGTATTTTATGTGATCATTTCTATGCAATTATACTTTTCACCATCCTTATAGTATTGCATACTCATTTAAAGCATTCATAATCAAGATAATTTATTCTTAAACTTTTCCCAAGCAAATTACTAGAATTATTCTTGGGTTATTATTACCATCTTTTCATATGTTTTTTTTTTAACTAATAAAAATAAGCTAATGAATGTTTTGATTAAATAAATTTATTGAAAGAGTTAAACTCTTTGAAAACCTTTTAAACTATTTTTATTTTTTATATTAAACATGATTAAATTCCATAAATTCTATAAAGATAACAACTCTACAATTTCACTATAAAAAGAGGACTAACCCTCCATCATTTTCACACCTTAATACATTCTTTTCTTAAGCTTAAGAGCACTAACAAGTAAGTTTTACCATTTCATGCATTTTATAGCTTTTTTTTATTTTACTTTGAATGTTCGTAGTTGTTCATAGGTTGTTCTTCATGATCATGGTATTTTTACCATAAAAATCTTATATTTTGGTTTTAAGAATCATTATGATCATGGATATCCAAGATAAACACTTTGATTTTTCTAAATCTTAGATTAAACGTAGTTATTTTAAGAACAAGCATGAATATTTATCTCAATCTTTTTATACATTGATGATCATAAACTTTTTACATGCTTTCTTTTAAATAAGATAATTTATAAAAAAAAATTGTTTAAATATTTCTTATAATAAAACTAATATACTTGATATCTCTAAATAATTAATTGAGAAAACTAATTATTATTGTTCAACCTATAAAATAATATGTATAATTTCTTAAAATAAATCATGAAAAGCCTTTAAATTAATTTATTATGTTACTAAAATAAAACAAAATATTTAATCAAAAATTGTTTTTAATCTTGTTATTTAAGATTATATTAATAAGTTATAATTATGCACTTACAAGTCATAATTCAACTAATAAATATCAAATGATTTATATAAACTTTAATTCATTTTAGTTAAACTTATTTTTAATCAAAAATCTCTAAGTCCCCATTTGTCGTAAGTTTTGTTTCCGTTTATACTTGTTAAAATCTAGCATACATATTTACTTGTTTAGGATAATCCACTGTGTGATTATCCGCATCATTTGTTCGACTCGTTCAAACTATCATTCTCATTTTCAATGTGAGTTTCTCACACCCCCGTTTTAACGTTTTTATACTTTGGGGGTAGCATGTATATTCAAATAAATTACTTAGTTTTTCATTTTCAAACTACAATTCGTATCATGAACTTGTGTGTTTACTTAACTACTTGCTTCAATTTCAACTTCAATTTCGATGTGATCAGTATGATCATAACCCCCCCCCCCCCCACACACACACACACTTAGAACCGTCGTGTTATGAGTGGAAAAGGGACCCTCGATCCAAGTACATTGCTTGTTATCAACTGGAAATCACTGATGTGGTCTAAAATATACATATTATTACATAAATATTTCTTACACTTTTAAGTACTTTTGAGCCAGATTTTTATTGAATATTATTCAAAGTTGGTTCCTATGTGGGTTTTTAAGGTTCTAAAAGACAATGAGCTAAAACAGAGTGTTTATACACTTGAAACCGGCGAATATTTGTAACATCCCGAAATTTCCAAAATAATATCAATTATATTACCTAATAATAGAGGGAAAGTTTACTCGGGTTATCAGGAAATAAATAAAAGAATAGGAGTTGGTATGGGTCGGGCTAGCGTCGGGTAATGGATGTGGGTTATGGACTTGGATTAATAGAGATGGGTTAAATGAGAATGGGCCTTAGGTCCATGGGATTTCAGGGATATGAATACCCTAACACCCCAAAATATCTTCATTTCTATCATTATCCAAACATACACACACCCACACACACACGCCACAACTTCGCCGGCCGAGCCAAGGGAAGAATCGGGCAAGTCCGAGAGAGGGCGATTAGTGTGCTAGCAAGTTAAACGAGATCCAAACAAGCTCAAAAAGGTATGATTCTTGATCTTTGAGGTTTAAAGATCCAAGCTTTTTAGTGTATAAGCGACCAAAAATGGTCGGGAAGCGTAGTGGGTGATATTAAACCATAGCAAGGGTGTTAAAATCGCTCAAAATGCTGAAAAGAAACCGAACAGCGGCTGTCTAGGCAACTTCGCCTGCATCTGGGCAACTTCGCCTTCAACGCGATGAACTTCGCCTGCAAGCTAAGTTCGCCTGATGAACTTCGCCTGCAAGCTAAGTTCGCCTGATAGCAACTTCGCTGTAAAGTTAAGTTCGCCTAACTGGTAACTTCGCCTGAGGCCAAGTTCGCCTGATGGCAACTTCGCTGTAAAGCTAAGTTCGCCTAAGGTTAACTTCGCCTAGAGCTAAGTTCGCCCGAGGGTTAACTTCGCCTAAAGTCAAGTTCGTTTAGAAAATAAATTAAAAATCTAATGAAAAATGTGTTAAGACAGTTAATGGAAATAAAATTTTTCCAAGCTGACCTGGCAGCTCGACCCCAGCCAGGGGCTCTGCCCCTTGGACCCTGCTAGGGGCTGCCGCCCCTAGACCCCGCTGCCAGGGGCGCTGCCCCCGGACCCCCGTACGTTGTGGGTCATATAAAGATAGAAATACATTATGAGAAGTGATAGTTAATTGATACGTATACTTGTTATACAGTCAGCCGTGCACAACTGAAGAAAGGGATTACGATTAACGGTGAACGTAACCGTGTTCAGGTGAGTTTCTAGCCCCATTCCTTGTTATGTTTTCGGGGCTGTGTGCATACTCAATGTGATAGTTAATACACTTATCCTAAGAGATAAGTGTATGCCTTATGTGGATAATGTGAAATGTATGAATGATTGCTTGATGGTACGTGGACGATCTTCGGATATTGCACGTACTGTCAGGTTGTAACGCTATGTATAAGGTAAGTATGTTAGGTATGTTTATGTGTATGAACATGATGGAGATAATAGAAGAAAGAAATGATAATGTATGGTTGTATGGTTACGAAAAGGGTACCGAGCCCTACTAAAACTCGAGGTATGATGTATGGTTGTATGGTAACGAAGAGGGAATCGAACCCTACTAATATTTGGGAACTAGGGAACCGAACCATACCAATATCCGAGAAAAGAGGTGTATGCCGTGTATGACATATGTGATAGATACGATTGATTGTCTGACGGTACGTGAATGATCTTCGGATATTGCACGTACTGTCAGGATATAAATAAAGATATTAATATCGCATGTAATGTAAGGATGTATGAACATTATGAATGAAAGCTTGTCGGTACGTGAACGATCTTCGGATATTGCACGTATCGTCAAGGGAAGTGATTAGCTCCTTACATGGATATTAAATAATAACGTATAGATAGTGTTCCTTTTATGGAAAGTATAGTGTTCCTTTTATGGAAAGTATGGTGTTCCTTTTATGGAAAGTATAGTGTTCCTTTTATGGAAAGTATAGTGTTCCTTTTATGGAGAGTATAGTGTTCCTTCTATGGATAGTAAAGTGTTCCTTCTATGGAAAGTATACAGAGTGTTCCTCCTATGGAAATTATATATAGTATGGTAATGGTAATGGTTCTTTTAATAGATATTACGTGACGATCCTCCTATGGATATTTATACGAGGTTAAGATAGTAATATGTGTCTTCGGATACGGGAAGAAATATATGGGAATAAATTGTATGTATGGTAGCAAGTATGTAGGTAGAACAGAAGGGCAACTAGTGAAGTATGGATATGTATCTACAGATATGTATGTATGTGTATGTATTGTATGGCATTCGATTAACTAGAACTCACTCAGCGTAGCTGACTTTTAGTATGCACGTAGGTGAGCTGATTACAGAGCTAGCATGAGGATGACACACGGCATGGATTGAACGGTTGGCATCTGAAGAAAGAAGTAAAGATGTTTTAAAAAAAAGGTTTTGTGTTATGGTATCAAAGAAAAGATTTAATGTTTTGTAATAAATGATTGATGTTTTATATTCAGCGAAAAGTTTTAATAAACTCTGATTTGAAGAACTGTGTTTATGAGTAAATCCGACACGAAAGTAGGGCCACCGGGTTCGGGGCCTTACAAGTTGGTATCAGAGCATAAGTTCAAGAGATTTAAGCATCCTACATGCTTAGACTCGAACAGAGAATGGGATTTAAGTAAGAAAGGAAGGAAGATGCCAGTTCAAGAATGCCATGTGTCGCTCAAGCAAGATCAGTAAAGGTAAAGTGTACGATTAAATGATATATGTTAATGAGAAAGGAAAGATGTGTGAACGATAGGGATAGAAGTAATTGATTGTTGATTTGACTAACTGCTTAAGTAGAACCAGCACAAATACACTCATAAAGGGAAGCGTATAGGACACGGAAAGCAACGTGATCAGCTAGTCACAGCCGGCCACTGTTATTACCTGTTAGCCTTGCTATCCTTGTACTAAATAGTTCCTTGAGTGATGATGTTTGTGTTGTCCCTTTTAGAATACTGATGGCTGGAGCTGGAGAATTTTTGGGAACTGGGGGTCGCACTGGACGTCGTGGCAGGCCTCGTCTTGTCCGGCAACCCTCGGTAGAAGAAGCTTCCCACACCGAAGATGAAGGAAGCGCCGCTGGAGGAGACCAGAACAACAACGAAGAAGTTCAACTTAGCCCTGCAGTTCAAGCAGCCATTGTTCAAGCTGTAGTTGCTGCGGTGAAGAACCTGAATCCCGAAGGATCTGCTGGAAGCCGTGAACGAACTGCTGAAGGGGCGGGTGGTGATGGTAGGAAGGATGGGGAAGGAGAAAGAGGGGCCTCGAGTGAGGATAAGTCTGTGGGAGATGATGACAGGAAGAGGGGCCGAGGCGGTTGCAACTATAAGTCCTTCAAAGGTTGTGACCCGCCTAAGTTGACTGGTTTAGGAGACGCAATCGCTACTCTTCAGTGGATAACCGCCATGGATAAGGTTATCCGCATTAGCGAGTGCCGTCCTGACCAAGCTGTCGGTTATGCCACCCAATCATTTGATGATGAGGCTATGTATTGGTGGGAGAGTGTGGAGCAGAGGAAGACCCGTGAAGAGATCAAGGCGATGAGATGGAATGACCTAAAGGACATGGTGATGAAGAGGTTATGCGCTGATACAGAAGTTGAAAGAGTGGAGATGAAGTTTCTGAACTTGAAAGCGGAAGAGATGACACAACGAGAGTATACTACTGAATTCAACCGCATGTCTAGGTTGGTACCTGACATGGTGAACACCGAAGCTAAAAGGATCAAGTGTTACGTAAGGGGACTTCCACGGAATGTTCGCACTTTGGTTAAGTCTAGTAAGCCCGTAACATTTGACTCGGCCGTGGAATTGGCCGAGATGATTTATGAGGACCTTGCCATCTGTAAAGAGGAGAAGATGGAACCGAAGAGAAAGAACCCGACCCCAGAACCAGAGGAAACCAATGAGGTGGATCCACGCAAGAAGAAGGCGAGGCAGAAGGGGTTCACTGCTTGTGAAAAATGTGGGAAGAGACACCCCGGAGAGTGCAGAATGGGATTAGGTGTTTGCTACAGGTGTGGAAGAGCAGGACATTCCTCTTGGGAATGTAATGATTACCATAGGTGTCACAACTGTGGAAGACGTGGGCACCTAGCAAGGGATTGCAAGAAGCCAAAGGGAGGACATGAAGGAGAGAAGAGTGCTTGAGGTTTAACAGATTCCTCCGTACGCTTAGAGAAGCCATTCAAGAAGGCCAGATGCTAGCCATAAGTATTAAAACTATGTGTAACTTATTGATGACTCGATGCGGGTTGTTTTATGTTGAAGTTTAGACTGGTGTTTATTAATTATTGTACGAATTGTCTGAATGCATGTTAGTCATGATAAATTGTTGTGTTGTGATAAAGTGTCGACTTAGGCTGTAGCATTAATATGATTTAGGACAAAGCCTCTTGAAGATCGAAACGAGACTTGGTACATTGAGGGCCTCATGGTAAAGCTACCTTAAATAGCTAATACACATGACCACCATTCAATGACTGCAAAGTCGGAAGTAAGAAGGATAACTCAGAAAACGAAGGCGATTCAATAAAGCGTGTAAATATAAGAAGTTTTCCTTTTATAGGGAATAAGTTAGGTTTCGGGGACGAAACCTCTTTAAGGAGGGAAGACTTGTAACATCCCGAAATTTCCAAAATAATATCAATTATATTACCTAATAATAGAGGGAAAGTTTACTCGGGTTATCAGGAAATAAATAAAAGAATAGGAGTTGGTATGGGTCGGGCTAGCGTCGGGTAATGGATGTGGGTTATGGACTTGGAATAATAGAGATGGGTTAAATGAGAATGGGCCTTAGGTCCATGGGATTTCAGGGATATAAATACCCTAACACCCCAAAATATCTTCATTTCTATCATTATCCAAACACACACACACCCACACACACACGCCACAACTTCGCCGGCCGAGCCAAGGGAAGAATCGGGCAGGTCCGAGAGAGGGCGATTAGTGTGCTAGCAAGTTAAACGAGATCCAAACAAGCTCAAAAAGGTATGATTCTTGATCTTTGAGGTTTAAAGATCCAAGCTTTTTAGTGTATAAGCGACCAAAAATGGTCGGGAAGCGTAGTGGGTGATATTGAACCATAGCAAGGGTGTTAAAATCGCTCAAAATGCTGAAAAGAAACCGAACAGCGGCTGTCTGGGCAACTTCGCCTGCATCTGGGCAACTTCGCCTTCAACGCGATGAACTTCGCCTGCAAGCTAAGTTCGCCTGATGAACTTCGCCTGCAAGCTAAGTTCGCCTGATGGCAACTTCGCTGTAAAGTTAAGTTCGCCTAACTGGTAACTTCGCCTGAGGCCAAGTTCGCCTGATGGCAACTTCGCTGTAAAGCTAAGTTCGCCTAAGGTTAACTTCGCCTAGAGCTAAGTTCGCCCGAGGGTTAACTTCGCCTAAAGTCAAGTTCGTTTAGAAAATAAATTAAAAATCTAATGAAAAATGTGTTAAGACAGTTAATGGAAATAAAATTTTTCCAAGCTGACCTGGCAGCTCGACCCCAGCCAGGGGCTCTGCCCCTTGGACCCTGCTAGGGGCTGCCGCCCCTAGACCCCGCTGCCAGGGGCGCTGCCCCCGGACCCCCGTACGTTGTGGGTCATATAAAGATAGAAATACATTATGAGAAGTGATAGTTAATTGATACGTATACTTGTTATACAGTCAGCCGTGCACAACTGAAGAAAGGGATTACGATTAACGGTGAACGTAACCGTGTTCAGGTGAGTTTCTAGCCCCATTCCTTGTTATGTTTTCGGGGCTGTGTGCATACTCAATGTGATAGTTAATACACTTATCCTAAGAGATAAGTGTATGCCTTATGTGGATAATATGAAATGTATGAATGATTGCTTGATGGTACGTGGACGATCATCGGATATTGCACGTACTGTCAGGTTGTAACGCTATGTATAAGGTAAGTATGTTAGGTATGTTTATGTGTATGAACATGATGGAGATAATAGAAGAAAGAAATGATAATGTATGGTTGTATGGTTACGAAAAGGGTACCGAGCCCTACTAAAACTCGAGGTATGATGTATGGTTGTATGGTAACGAAGAGAGAATCGAACCCTACTAATATTTGGGAACTAGGGAACCGAACCATACCAATATCCGAGAAAAGAGGTGTATGCCGTGTATGACATATGTGATAGATACGATTGATTGTCTGACGGTACGTGAATGATCTTCGGATATTGCACGTACTGTCAGGATATAAATAAAGATATTAATATTGCATGTAATGTAAGGATGATGTATGAACATTATGAATGAAAGCTTGTCGGTACGTGAACGATCTTCGGATATTGCACGTATCGTCAAGGGAAGTGATTAGCTCCTTACATGGATATTAAATAATAACGTATAGATAGTGTTCCTTTTATGGAAAGTATAGTGTTCCTTTTATGGAAAGTATGGTGTTCCTTTTATGGATAGTATAGTGTTCCTTTTATGGAAAGTATAGTGTTCCTTTTATGGAAAGTATAGTGTTCCTTCTATGGATAGTAAAGTGTTCCTTCTATGGAAAGTATACAGAGTGTTCCTCCTATGGAAATTATATATAGTATGGTAATGGTAATGGTTCTTTTAATAGATATTACGTGACGATCCTCCTATGGATATTTATACGAGGTTAAGATAGTAATATGTGTCTTCGGATACGGGAAGAAATATATGGGAATAAATTGTATGTATGGTAGCAAGTATGTAGGTAGAACAGAAGGGCAACTAGTGAAGTATGGATATGTATCTACAGATATGTATGTATGTGTATGTATTGTATGGCATTCGATTAACTAGAACTCACTCAGCGTAGCTGACTTTTAGTATGCACGCAGGTGAGCTGATTACAGAGCTAGCATGAGGATGACACACGGCATGGATTGAACGGCTGGCATCTGAAGAAAGAAGTAAAAAAGTTTTAAAAATAAAGTTTTGTGTTATGGTATCAAAGAAAAGATTTAATTTTTTGTAACAAATGATTGATGTTTTATATTCCGCGAAAAGTTTTAATAAACTCTGATTTGAAGAACTGTGTTTATGAGTAAATCCGACACGAAAGTAGGGCCACCGGGTTCGGGGCCTTACAATATTTAAGCGGAGATTATATATTATATATTATTGGTATCTACCTTTTAAATATATGTACAAAATAAATAACTAAGATTATTAATTGACTTTATTTCACAAATCATATTACAAAGTAAGAAAACGTGAGATATGTGGCCAGTGACATCATCATCAACAACATGGATCCCTTATTTGATTTTTTTTTTTTTTTGGCTAATCATAATTTATAATTTGTTACTAGTAATTTCCAAATTAACGAGCCCATATTTGTGTTAGATGAAAAAGTATATGGAGCCCACCTCAAAAAAGAAAACGTGATGGTAAAGAATAGAGAGGCGGTGGACAGGAAGTAAAAAGAAAATATTTTTGAAGAAGGCAATCATTAGAGACGAGAAGGGGCAGCAGACCCTACGGCTATCAGAGAGGCTCACGCAAAGAAAGAAGAAAAGAGAAGGAGCAAGCCTTGGTTCAACCAAATAACATCCGGGTTCAACACCTACTCATCCAAACGTCTTTATTATTCGGTTTGAATTTAATATTTTCGTCATAAATTTATTATTTGAACCTATTTATTATCTTTTGTTCTTGAGTATGGTTGTTGGCTAAACCCTTAGACCACCTAGGTTATGATGAACCTACTTTGATGTTTTGATTTGACTTGGGATTATTTATCGTTATGGTTTTTATGTTTTAGTAAAAGATTTATTTATATTAAATTGATGCATATGGATGCTTAGGATTGTTTGATGAGTTTTATTCCATAGCTTTCCTTGATTATTGTTTGTCATATGATAGGTTGCTATTAGATCAATTAAGTGTTCTTGATTATTTTATGATTGATGTCATGACAAGATCATAGAATAATATTGTCAAATAAACCTAAGTGTGCTGCTAACCTAAAATCTGTAAAGTGCCAGGTTATTGATAGATCTTTATTATTTAATCTTGCTAGATTTAGTTCTTCGTAAGGAGTCCGTCTAGGGTTGATTATTTATTATTGTCTATTGAGTCAATTAAATATTTTAAATTGCCTTTGATTTCCGCGTTGTAAGGTAGGATTTCGTATAAAGGAACTAAATCATAATTAATTAGGTGACCGTAAGGGAACTTGATTTTTAATACTGGTATGCGTTAAAATTTATTAGAAACCCATAGGTGTCTTCTTGAGAAGGGTCAGGGATCCTGTTCGGGTTTTCTTTTAAGTGTCTATTTTACAATCCCAGTCCATAACTAAATATTTTCCCGGGTTAAGTCATAACTGAAATTTAGAGGATTCTAACCTAGGTAGTTTTCTCATCATCATATTATTTTAAATAACAAATTCTTGCTTTTGTTTAAATTACTTGTTTTCTTAATTAGTTTTTAATTATAGTATTAAATTAGTATTTTAAATAAAAACCCCCAAAACAAATATAATTAATAAGTCGTGTTTTGTAGTCGAGTCTAATTAGCTAATAAACATAATTTAGAGAGTCTCGTGGGTTCGATATCCGGACTTACTTAGCTTTACTAGAGTCGACCGGTTCACTTGCCGGTTAGTAGTTTAGTCGAGTTTTAGAGAGTCTAGAGTATTACTTAGTGTTTATCTTTAGTTAATTTAGTTAATAATTATTAAACTACTTTAAGCACAACAATGACCTTGCATGCGATTTATCTGAGTACGTTGGTTGTTACTAACTGGAAAGGACCTTACTTGCGCGATTTACACATGTTCATGGAATTGTATGATTTTCTATTACGTACATATCAAAACTTGTGTGATTCTCACCAACTACTTGTTAGTTGACTTTATTTTTATACATGCTATAGGTAAAACCATTAGAGGTTGAAGAAAAGGAAGAAAATTAGTACTTAGGTTATCAAAATAACGGATCAAGATGCAAGTTGCTAGCTGTTTTTATTTCCTTGTATTTTCTTACTTTCAAACTTGTGTATGTGATGTTTTAAATTAATTAATGATAATATTGTCACTTAATAGTGTCACATTTGTTTTGAGCAATCTGTACGTCATACTCAGACATTTCCGCTTAAACCGGGGTGTTACAACGATGCAGAACCTTCTACCTCAAAACATATTTTGAAGAAGTCAAATTTAACCTGAAAGTGATTCCAAACATCTAGGCAGAACCGAGTTGTAGCGGAAGAACCAAGTCACTAGTATTTTAAAAAAAGTCACATAGAAAGAGGCTGGAAACTCACCTATTGTCGGTTCCGCTCAGAGTTAATAGTAATACCCTTCTTCAATTGAACTCGGCTAACTGTTTAATAAAGTACAAGTATTAACTTTCTATTTTAAATATCTTATATTTCTAAGTGAACGATTCGACTTATACTTTTAACGAATTCCGAACTTCATCGGTTAATGAAACCGAACGCATAAGTTAGAAAACCAATCTTTATTAGTTTAACGAGACCTAACTTTATTATTTAAGGAACCGATCTTTATAGTTAATGATTTCTTAACAAGTAGGGTCTCGGGTTCGGTTTATGTTTTCATTTGAATCAGGTTTGGGTTGAGTCTGCGTGCTTTATTTGGTTGAATTTGGATCGAGCCGATGCACCCTTCTTCCCATTCAACTTGTTGGAGTCGAGTCAGGTATCCCCTAGTCGACTCGAACAGATTGCTTGAACCAACTCAAAGCCCACTCAAGTCAACCCATTGAGTCGAGTACATCATTCCAATCGAGTCCATTATTTAGGTCGAGCTCCATGACCCTATCGAGTCGATCGCATATTCCACTCGATCCGACTGGTCGATTCGGTTCCTTGGCCACATTCGACTCAAACGTGAGCCGAGTCTTTCAACCCAGTAGAATCCTCAATCGAGTCGGGTTCTCCTTTGCGACTCATATTTTAGATCGAGTCCTACCCCCACTCGGCTGGAACTTGAATCGAACCACCTTATGTCCGGTCGACTCGAATTATGAGTCGAGTCTACATATATATATATATATATATATGGTAAGGTTAAAATGAAAACCCATTTGAGTTGTGAAAATCCGCGAAAACCCTATGTAACATCATTTTTTTATTTTTGTTACATGTAATATATGTTGTAACATTTAATACAAAATATCGAAACATCAAAAAAAATGTTTTGCTATTTTTTAACATTTTTTACTAATTTTTATATATGTTTTCAGGAAAGACAAAAAGTTATATTTATATTTACATTTTTTATTCACTTAATTGTGGACCACAAGATTTAAACATTAATTAAAAACATGTGGTTGAGAATGGGTTTCTAGAGTTTTCACAACTCAAGTGGGTTTTCATTTTATACTTAGCCTATATATATATATATATATATATATATATATATATATATATATATATATATCCACTTGGTTAGAGTGGGGTTGGATGCTACAACTACTTAGTTCAAATTAAACCCATTGAGTCGGGATCCAACTCAACCGCTTGGCCTGAGTAAAGTCTATTTGGGTCCTATAATCTCATTCGGACAAAATAGGGAATCGGGTTTTATAACCCTCGCGAACCGGTTTAGGTTCGAACCCCGTGTTCACTTGAACCGAATCAAAATCATTTGAACCGAACTCCAACCCATTTTCACGGTTCAAACAAAACTTACTCGAATCGGGTGGACTAGTTCGTTTCGTTATCTAACTTCCAATATTCATTTGTTCATTACTACTTCATAAGAAACGAGAACAAGATGAAGATGAATGAAAGGATTAACTTTTAACAAATACATACCTTATAGATTTAGTCTAGATTGGATCCTGAATATCTTGAAATTCCTAGGTGATCTCTTCTTCTTAGGTGAATAGAATACAACTTGCTAATTTTTTATCTTGAATGAGATGAAAGGAAGGAATGTTTGTGTGTGTGCACTGGTGGTATACGTGTGTATCTGATGATGATGATGATGATGATGATGATGATGATGATGATGATGGGAATAACTAGGGTTTTAGGAATGTTTAGGACTTAAATACTCTTAGGCCCATAGGCTTTAGGCCCATAATCACCCGTAAGTCCATGAACAATCCTATGCTTATCCTTTCACACTATTTATTATTTAATTTAATTAAATAACGACACACGACATTTAATTAAATAAAATCTTATATTATTTTATTCAATAGTTTTCAAACGCGGATGTTAACACTAACTCAAACTTGTCTATTTAAACGAATCTACCAAGTAAAAGATTTAAAATTTTATTATGAAATCATTGTAGAAAATTTGTAAGGACCATAAATATTACCAAATGAGTATTTTAAGAACAACCAAGTTATTTGTTAGTCTCCAATAGTTATAAATTTTTAGTCAACTAATACTACTTGGATGAATGATTTATACATAACAACCTTTAAGCGTCAAAAAGAATTTATAAATTTAAAGAAAGAGCACGCACGTAAAGCGAGCAAAGATGAGTCTTTAGAGCTTGATGGTTAATGGTTTTCCGGCTTGGATGAGTCTTGGGTTTCGGTAAGATTATAACCGATTGAGAGAAGAGAAAGATTAAAACAAAGTACAGAATAGAAAGTGCTATGGAGAGTGTTTGTTGAGAGAGGCTACATGCAAAAACAAGAAAGAGTGTGATATGGAGTCTATTTATGGGAGGGTTGTAAGGGGTTTAAAAAGAAACTAGAATTTTAATTTAACTAGAAACTTGACTAAGCTTTTGGAATATTAGACTTGGTCTCTGGCTAGTCGGTTTGCACCACAACCAAATGGAAGGGAAGAAGAAGACAAAAATGAGTAGGTTATATCCCTGAGACTTGCAAAGAAAGAACATGAGTATGGTCTTTGGATAATATAAATCAAGAATGCACATTACTTGCTCATATGAATAACATGTAGGTCCTTTTGTCTGGCTTTTCTTCTTATTGCTACTATCGATTTGACAGAAAGTAAAAGGCAAGAAATGTGTTGACCAAGTCTTACAAGTTTGGTAAGAACTAATATAATAATACTACACACAAAAAATAACACTTGGGTAAACATGCTGCTACAATGGGTGGAAAGGGGAAAGCCACCGGCTTTTGTGTGGAAAGGAGGACAAATATTGAATATGGTGAGTAAATTAATCCGTTTGTTGCCCATATTGTCTACTTCGTAAGAAACTCATTATAATATAATGAGATATTAGAAATTTAAATATGTCATTAATTAGATGTATATAGCAATTAGTTTTGTAGGATTATGGGGACCCAATTTTGAGATTAAGTGGTTGGATTGCGTCTTGAACTTTAATAAATAAGAGGTTTTATAGATAAAAATTTAATAAAAACTCAGCTTGGATTCGATCCATATGTTCTAAATCCGTGCCATGTGTATATTTAAAATCTACACCTTTAGACTTAATAAAATCATATACAAATAGTATTAAATACATGCCATGTGTATATTTATAAATATATACTTTCGGGTGTGTTCGTAATCTCAAACTGCTAGAAAAATACGTCTATGTGTATTAGCGCCAAAAGATTATATAAAAATAATCTTATGCAATATGTATGTTTGCATGCGTGCATGTATGTATGTATGTATGTATATCGCATTCTGAAATTCCGACTGTCTTATCACCAATGTTCTCGTTTGTCAAGCTATTCCTTGTGTAACTCTGTAATTCCGATAATTACCTAGTGCATATGATGTGCATGATCTATCTTGCTAGATCTATTGTTGATTAAGTAGACCTGCGTCTTACCTATTGCAATTAACGTAATCTAATCAAGTTTAAGGATTGTTCCAAATTGTGGATTGTCACAGACTAAAATCGTAAATTTGAAACTATTGGACTAAAACCGCAGATTTAGACAACCACATGGACAAAAACCGCAGTTTACTCCATCAATTATTTTTAAATTACATTTTTATTATTTTGTTTGGCCCGGTTAATACAACATAGTCTGGTCAGAGTGGGATCGGGACTCTCCAAATTTAGAGAGTGCGGTAGCCTAAATACAAAAAAATCATCACTCTAAAAAAATAAAAATTATGGTATAGATATGTCTCGTACATCATTCATGATTCTATTTTCGGAATGTATGACTATAAACTCTTTCTAGTTGCTAAGTTATCTTTGGCTTGTGCTTCACATCTACCATTGGCGTATACTTTTGACATACATGTGTATGAAGTTGATAAATACCACCGCATAACACTACGTCATTGATAATCTTCTCTACGTCTCGTCTCATTGGCAACACTTAAAAATGGCCAACACCACACTAATTTTCCATATTAAAAATGAAGATATATTTTTGTGTTTTCATCTTCTTGTGCATGTTCTCACTTTCCTCAGCCCAAGTTTCATCTCCTGTCCTTGACATGGACGGAAATTCCCTCAGACGCGACACGAGCTGCTACATCTTGCCCATCACACGTGGCATGGGAGGCGGCATAGACCTAAGACCCACATCAGTAAACCTGAAATGCAAGCTTGCGGTGGCCCAAGAACGCATTGAGTACGACGGGTTACCATTAACTTTCATACCAGCCAACACTAGCAAAGACGCCATCATTTGTGAATCCATTGATCTTAACATTATGTTCTCAGGTAACGTCACCATTTGTGGCAAGCCTTCGGTTTGGAGGCGTGAGGTTATGAACCAACAAGAGTTTATCTCGAGCTATGGTAAGGTAGGGAATCCAGGTAGGGATACCTTAAGCAATTGGTTCATTATTAGAGAAGTATGGTCCCGGCAAGGGTTACAAGCTTGTGTATTGTCCTACGGTGTGCAACACCTGCAGCCCCGCTTGTGGTGATATTGCTGTGGCTAATGACTGGCAAAGAACTCTGATTTTGAGTAACGAGCCTCTAGTGGTCATGTTGAAGAAGGCATCGTGACTTAATTCCTCATCAAGAATGGTTACTTGTAATAATAACAGCTTGTCGTATGTCATGTTGTAAACGTTATAAAATTACCAATAAAACACAACAATATACGATAGCATCTATTTGTGCCTTGTGCTTGACATCTCTACTGATGTATGCTTCTCGCATACATGTGTATAGTATATAAACACATCATCTCTAAGACTATAATCTTCTTCCCGTCTCCTATAAATACAAGCTAGACATTCGGTTACACTTTTAATCGCCCAGCAACATACAGCAATAACACTTGATATCCTTCTGTGTTTTCATTATATTCTCCATGCTCTCAATATCCTCCACCCAAACTCCATTTATCCTTCATATCAACCGAGAATTCCACAGATCAGGCAAACGCTACTACATCTTGCCTGTCATGCGCAGTAGAGGCTGCAGCAGCTACCGTTGAGTTTCATACCAGACAATTCAACCAATGGCTCATGGCATCTTTCATGAATCCACAGATCTTAACATTAAGTTCCCAAGTAAAACAATGTGGCCAGACTGCAGTTTTGAGGCTTGAAACCATAAACGGACAATGGTTCTTCTCAAGACGTGGGACAGTGGGGAATTATTATTCAACTGGTTCAAGATAGAGAAATATGGTGAAAATGGTTATAAGCTTTGTTTACTGCCCTACGGTGTGCAACACATGCAGTCCCAATTTGTGGGTGACATTGGTGTCACTAAAGGCGAACGTAGAGGTTTAAAAAGGCATTATGACTTTATACCATTTGCATGCAATAAAGTTGATGTAGCGTTATAAGAAGATAAATAAAACACAACCATATACAAGGATTCTATGTTCTGTAAAAAAATAATACCAAGAACAATATCAAGATTCTACCTTTAGAAGCATGCAATCAAAGTTAAAACAACCAAATTTACTCCACAAGCAGAAAGCTTCAACCACTAATCAAATTTTAAAAAAAACTCGAGAAATAACTAACTCTGCATAGCATGGTAGTTCTCGAGTTCCTTATCGAGTTCATCAGCCGACTTGTCCACAGCTGGCTTCCTGCCTCGACCGCGACCCCGACCACTACTTTGACCACGACCTCGCCCACGACCACCAACACTGCCGCCACGTGTGTTTATCATACCACCACGACCGTTCCTTGTACCTCCACCGTGTCTCTGCCTAAAAACACAAACCAGTATACACAATCAAAACTTTTCTCATGAAACCAAACGATATTAAAATTTATGGTTTTAAAAAGAAACAAAATAAAAGGTAAAAACCATCACAAGGTGCGTACCCAAATGAACGATTAGCTGCAGTAGCACCTCTACCTCGGCCCATTCTTGACCTGCAAGGGAGTATGTTACATTAAATCACAATCTTTTAAATTGCGCGCTTATTGTGCTGATGCGCTATTACGAGGATCACGTCGCATTGCGCCAAATTCATGGCATGCGCTCCCAACGCGCATCCAAACTTTGGACAAAACGCAACAAAGCAAAGCGTTCCCAACACAATGACCAAAATATTATTGTTATTTTCATATATATGTGTTTAAATAAAACTAGAATGATACTTTGTTATCCATGTGTGACTTTAAATTGAAACAGTAAAAAATATTTAAAAAGTGGCAAAAATAGTGTAAATCCATGAGCTACGTGTTATATATGTCGAGACTTGTTTTGTGAATTCTTTAAAGCAATGTATATAAAGCTAAAATTTCTGTTACGTGTTTTACATAAGATAAAATAATACATAGTGTGGCCAACTAGAATGTAAATCAAGCAATATGTAAAACACAAACTTCACAAAAACTCCATGTCGATGTCCAAAACGATCAAGATCAATTGCTAACAATTGCGAACTTTATATCAAGTTTAAGTTGGCAATTGTGAGAGTCAAATACAATAATTTGATTGTTTTAGAGATCAGTAAGGGGATTTCGCCTATTTGTAAAGTTGGTGCATTAGACTACTGCTCAAGTTAGATTCTAGATTGCAACAAATACTGCTTTATTGGGATGTAAAAACACACAAACATATTTAGCTTTGTATAATTAATGCTTTAAAAAGAAAATCATAAAATAAGTCTTGCACTTAACAGTATTTTCAACTGCAATTCTCCTTTCCAACCAAGTCTAAAGCCGAAATTATCTAGCTGTCCCGATGTCACAAAAAATTCTGTGATAATAGTTCTTCTCAAAAAAAAGATCTTTAGCTTTAAAATAATTAAAGTACCTTCCATAAGCAAGGTTATCTTTTATTTTGTCTTAAAAGAATAAAAGGAAATGTGAAAGATAACATACGTCATCACAACCGTCCTCTGGCCATTTAAACCTCCAACAACATTGACACGAGCAGAAACAGGAACCTTAGTGTTGGACCCTTCAATTTCAATCTTCATAGGCTTCCCGTCCAATTGCACATTGTTATACCGCTTTAATGCCTGAAAAGCATCACTTCTTCTAGCAAACAACACTTCAGCTGAGCCCTGTAAAATGAACACACGATATTATTTGATTTTACACTTTTACCCTTCACAATCACATTTATCATTTCCATAAAACTTACACTTGGACGACCATGTTTGTCATAATGAATTGCATATCTTTTCAGCTCTCCAATCTCAGAGAAAAGTTCCTATAGTTTAAAATCCATTATCAAAAAACTAAAAAAAGAAAACTTGCTAGAACGAGGCACGTGAAATACATATATAAACAAGTTGTAAGGATGTACCCTAATATCTGAATTTGTCACTCCAATGTCCAAGTTGGAAATGTTTAATTTTGCGCCATTATCGAATCCGGGAACACCTGCTGCAGTTAAACTCTCTTCAAGCAAGTTGTGCTGCCAAGGTGAATTCTTTGGTTTGCGGAAAGACTGAAGCAAGCATACCAAAAAAGTCCAAATTGGGACAAAGTCAGTCTATTACCATAAGTTAAACAATTCACCGTTCTTCATGAATGAATCCAGAAACATTCAAATATTGAAATGATGAAATACTCATAACATTGAGGTATGTGGAGCTACACTAAACCCATTGCACAAAAAGTTTTGCTATTGTATAGAAACAAGCTCCAGTTCTGAAGTTCACGCGAAGGAATCCCCTTTGCAAAAACACCATGAACTAGGAGAGTAACTGATACTTTTGCTGGTGATATATCCCAGAAAAAGTAATAAATTCCATCATACATCCACCATCAAAAAATAGTATTGATGCTAGTAAATTGACCAAAAATAGATAGGCACGTGTTAGAATTTAGAAATGAGTATAGAAAATTTTGTCCCCTCTACTGTTTGGACTTTTGGTTATTTGAAATGATGAAGCTCCTTTAAAGGATGTGGCAAGCAAGTAAGCAATCTAACACAGCAATAACATCAAAGAACTTTTGTATCATCAAGCAGATGCATAAGAAAGCCCTCAATGCAACTCAAATGAAGTAGAGAGTAACAATTCTTTAGTAGCAGATCTGATATGTACTTTGCCATGAAGATGATGGTATCAAACACTCCTCACGTTAGAATTTCTAGCACAATGTTATGAGGTCCTCATGTTTGGTTTCTACTCAATTCTTAATCAAATGCATAAGTATCCATAAATTTGAAGCTTGCCTTGGCAATAGTATAAGCTGATGGCCGAGCATTGACAGCAAGGGGACCTCTGCGAGGTGGCCCTGTTGGTCTTCCACCACCAAATGACCTTTGTTGACCTCGGCCACCACGGGCCCGACCACGACCTCGATCTCTACCTCTAACAGTAGTACGCCTACTCTTTATCATATCATCAAGCGACATATCCAAAGATGCCATTGCAAAGAAAACTGCACAGCCTTACTTTCAGAAGTAAACAGCCTGTCAAACACCAAAACTTATAAGAAAACTAGATCCAATATTGATTAAGTTGACAGTAAATGAAGATGTTCACAATACAACTACCTAAATCACAATATCATCTATATGAACAAGCTCATATCATCACAAAGAAACTAAACTACTCCCAAGTAAAGTAAAACACACACAATCACTGAATCACAAATATTGCAAGTTAAAACTGTGGAGTCTGGGCATTCAATGCCTTGACAAGGCTATGAATAACTTCCTGCATACCATGGTTCTAATACCATCGTTGTTAATAGCAAATGGCAGTCAATAGCAACAAGCTACCTATACGCTACGTAGAGATAGCGATGAAATAGTGGGCGCTATTTGATGTTTAGCGACAACGTATTAGAAAATTATTTAAAAAGAAATAGGCTTTAATTCACGCATTTAAGTTTTTACGAATTAATTACTGAAGATTGATGCTGTTTGGCCGATTACTAAAAATTCAGTTTTTAATATTAAAAAAAAAAACAAATTGTCGCTAACGCTATTGAGCGTTAAACATCAGATTGCGCTGGATCATCGCTTCTCTGCGCTATTCGCAATAGCGCATGCTATGAGTGCTATTAACAACTATGTCTAATACTTTTATGAACTACAGATATGACAGGCATTCACCTATGTTTGATCAGTAGCTAGCAATAAACAAGCTCGGAACTCAAAATTTAAAACAAAAACAATCAAGATCTACCTTGAAAAAAGCAATGGGCATTCAAATTTTAGTACAACTATCTTCGAATGCATTATATGCATGTATCACAATATCACATCAAATGTCATTGCGGCAGTGATGCCTAAAAGTTTGATGAATGAAGAATTATTAGTTCTCACCTGATTTAGTTATACCTGTTTACAAATCCTAAATTCACAAGTCTCAATAAACAAATTAAACTCAAATCACAAGCTTTAATAAGCATTCATCTACCTTTTTTCAGTAGCAAGCAGCAAATAAGCTCATATCTCAAAAATTAGGGCAAAAGCAATCAAGATCTACCGTTAAAAAATCAAAAATCATACTACACAACAGATAACGAAACAAAAACCTAATTGACTCCGTATACGTGAGATTAATAACGCTGCTGAGATAATCTAACGGCTAATTTGTACATATACAGAAAGCATACAGGATATCAACTGGTAACGTAAATTTACCTTTAGATGGTCACAGATCTGTGACGCTAGGATATATGATGGAGGATTATATGATGAGAAGCTGTGATTTATGGAGATTGTGATGCACAAAGCAAAGGGATTGAATTAGGGTTTGGGTAGAGAGGCGATAGATAGAGAGGGATAATAAAGATCGTAAAGTTTGACGTCGAACAAATTGGTAAATGGCGCTAGGGTTTTCTACAGGCCATGGTGGGCCCACTCAATTCTCCTATTTTATTCGTTCCCTTTTTTTTAACCTACCAACAAAACCCGATTCAGCTGTTTACAAAAAGCCACTCGTGATTAAACCTGTAAACGAACCGAATGTTTAGTGAATTATTCGTGAATTGTTCAACGGGAAATTTCTTTATTTAATAAATAAACGAACACGAACAAAAAATTTGTGTTTATTTAGTTAAACGAACGAACATGAACACATGGTATGTTCGTTCATTTATGTTATGTTCGTTCGTTTATGTTCATGAATGTTCGTTTATGTTTATTTATTTATGTTTGTTTATTTTTGTTCGTTTATGTCTGTTATTTATGTCCATTTTGTATTAATAGAAAATAATTAATTATTATCAGAATGAGCTATCTACTTAAAGGTTTTTTATTTTTTAATTTGTGTTTATTTAAAGATTTTCGTTTATGTTTGTTTGTGTTCATTTATGTTCGATTATCTTTGTTCAGTTATGTTCATTTGATCTTAAATAAACGAATACAAATGTTCATTTTTTAAATAAACGACAATGAGCATAAATATGTGTTCGATTAAGTGTCTGTATTCGTTTAAAGTTTTAATTGAGCGAATATGCCCTTGTTTGTGTTTGTTCGCTTCATTTACAGGCTTTCATTAATCACATTGATGAATACATCGGTCCTCTAGGCCCTGTAGATTATTTATGTTTGTTTGTGTTCATGAACACATTCATTTCCTTAATGAACGAGCACGGATATAAGATATCATTCGGTAAGTGTTCGTGAACCGTTCATGAACACATTATTTCCTTAACGAATGAACATGAACAAAGCCTTGTTCATGTTCGTTCGGTTCGTTTACAGCCCTACCCTTGATAGCGATCATATAGTCGCAAACGACTTAGTCCGCTACCAATTTCAGAGGAAACCACCGCCCGAAAGCCCACTATAATAAAACCCTTGGTTCAACTATGATATTTTTGTAACACTCGAACCCCATGACTTCTCATAAGGAAAGTCACGGGCTTCCATTGTACAAATGGCCTATGATATTTGTTCCTTCTTTTTAAACGAACTGTTTTTTGCATGGTTGCATTATTTTTCCTAAACAACATTATCTTGGTGGGATTTCTTTTCAAAGTAGTAGGTTTAAAAAGAAAAATATGGTTTCTATGTGTTTAACAATCGACCAAATGGATTTTAGGTGCCCAGCCATCTGAGATAGTTGGTTCGCGTTTATCTCTCCTAGTGGCGTTCCATGTAAGTGATGAAGTGCACATTTTTTATGACTGGATCAGCCATCTGAGATGGCTGGATCCAAATGTGATAGCATAAGATGAAACCAGGCATCTGAGATAGTAGGATTGAACTCTGTATTTTCAATCATTGCAAACTTGTGGGTTTACTCTTTTGAAGATGCAAAGATGATTTCAAAGTCATGTAGTATAAGTTGATGGTATCTGACATCTTATGAACACTATACTTACTATTTTATACAAAGGAAGTCACGAGAGTTTATCCATTATACAATAATAATTTTATTCTACAAAAGAACACCAATACGTTTTCCCTATATTTCTCAAGTTGCTACCTCACATTAATTAACTTTTAATGACGATTTGCACTTGTGGAATGCATGAAGGTTAAAGGTTGAACAAAAATGTAGGAAAAAGAATATTGGTGTTACTTTGTAAAATCAAAATTCTTCTTGTATAATTGATATACTCTCATGACTTTTAAATCATCTTTGCAGTACACCCGCGAGCTTGCAGTAATTGAAAATACGGAGTTCAATCCAACTATCTCAGATGGATGGTTTCATCTTATGATGTCACGTTGCAAAATTATGTTCAATGGAATAAATTTGGATCCAGTCATCTTAGATGACTGATCCAGTCACAACAAATGTGCACGCCATCACTTAAATGGAACACCATTAGGAGAGATAAACGTGATCCAGCCATCTCAGATGGCTAGTCGTCTCAGATGGCTGGATACCTAAAATACATTTGGTCCATTATCAGACACCTAAAAATCACTTTTTTTCTTTTTAAACCTACTACTCGGAAAAAAAAAATCTCTTGGTGGGGGGAGGTGTCTCTTCCAAAGCTTTAATTACATATTACACATATTGGAAACGTAAATCATATTAAAAATTAAGATTGTATATACACGCTGATCAAGATTAACACGAAGACGGATGCTCAAGTCGACGAAGCATTAAAGATCGATTTGATACCGGTACCGGTATTTAGTGACCTAGGTGGTTCCATTTGTTATATATGAGAGTTCACGTTAAGTTTTCAGTGAGTTTCGTTAGTTTTCATCAAGATTAAGCTGTCTTTTGTTTCATTAAATTAGTTAAATCTATTCGTGAATGATTATTTGGTCAAGACTGGGCAAAGGCTTAGTAACCCAAGCCGCCTCACATGTAGCCCTATAATAATACCATACGCCTTCAACAGCCACCGTCTCGCTTATCCTCCGATTATCTATCTATGACAACCAGAAACCAAGCCAAGCGGAAGTCTCAATCCACTGGTAAGCATTATACGCCACAATCTGCATCATTCGTATTTATAATTTAATAATTTCTACTTCATTTTTCTGTAATTTCACATATGTCGTATTTCTGGAAAACTATACAAGCGCTAGGCACCCTGCCCTTGCATTCTATTTGTTTGCCAAAGAAAATACAAAATCGTCATAAAATTTGTATAAGGGCCCCGGAGGCTGCTGTAGATTTTCTGACCAGGGTTGAGCGGGCCTTGAATAGTAATCTTTCGGCCCCTAAGACTCAACGCTTCGTGTTTAGTAGAATCGGTTTGGCTATTCAAAAGGGGGTTGTGGCGCAGCTTGTTGCCCGTTTGCCTACCACTTTATTGTAATCACTTGGGTGTAAGAATATAAATTTGAAGGAAAAAAAAGAAAACTTAAGTTAGTGTTACGAGTTTATGCTATTCAGTTTGGTCAAAATTAGGTTTTTTTATTTTATTTTGCAGGTGAAGGTGAAGTGAGGAAGGAACCGGGCCACGACACAAAAGCAAAACATATTGGTTTGTTCATGTTTACCACTTGACCACATAATTTATATACTTGATGTTGGTGATTGCTGTATTGCCAACGTATTTTAACGTAATTGGCTTTGTGAAATAAGGCCAAAGATATTCAAGTCAAGTTGTAGTAATGCAAGTAGGATATGTAAAATGCATGCTTTGTGTATACTTGCCTGAATTTCATTATTAAAACATGGCCAAGTTTTAATTTTGAAGTTTTCCAAACACTGAATTCTACACGGACGTTTAGATCTGATGTAATTCAACAAAATAGTCGTGGCAAAAATGAAATTGTTATAAATGAGAGTTAATTCGATTATAACTATCTTTCTCTCCAAAAGTGAACGTGCCATTTTTTATTAACAGGGCGTAACTAACTTTTCATGAACAATTACATTTTTGCACGAAAAAGGTGCGCATCTATTTATATGATACATTTTCTTGACCTTATAGACAAGTATAAAGAATCAATATTCAATTCATCTCTTTGAGTTTTGCTTAAATTAGTGCCTTATACTTGAAGTGTTTGTTTCTTACATTATCCCAGAGTTGATCATGTGATACCCAAAGCATTAAAGGGCCAAAATACTATGTAAAGTGATATTCATACACAATATGAGGAAACATATCTAGCTTGTTTGTGAAACACCCTTAGATGTGAAACACTCTTATTTATGTCTTCTATACTGATAGGACATCTTAAGGTAAAAGCTGGTAAATATTTTGAAAATGTGAAATCTAGATTACAAATCACATTAAACCTGCTGTATATCCTGAACTAGATTCACAGGCAGTTTTATAAATATTTGAAGTAACCCTGTATCAGGCAATCTTGCTAGTACATCACGTGATGGTGTCAACAAGTTTCTGAAACAAGCCGGTTCACGCCGTTCTCGTGGGTCAAAAAAACAAGATAATCACACTCTTAGTTGGGAGACTGCTGATAAGGTTAGTTATTTTACTTCAACTTGCAAGCATGCAAAGAAATGGCTCTTATTTGTTACTGCTTATCATTGATCTTAATCATCGTTTCATTTTCCAGTTAAAGGAGAAGGAAAAACAAGTTGAAGCTGACACAAATGATGGAAGTCCTCAGCAAGCTAATAAGTCTGAAGTGGAAGATGTAATGGCTGATTCAGATTGGGAAGATGGATCAAATCCCAATTTGAATTCTGAAAATAATAATCCAGGTTATGTAAACAAGGATATCACTATTGAGTTTGATTCATCACCTGGTACAGCTAAGCGGAAACCTATACGTCGAGCTTCTGCTGAAGAAAAGGTTAATGTTAATAATTATCTTGGTCAACAACATAATAAATGTTAAAAAATTCTGTTTAGTTAAAAGTTGTTTTCTTTTCTTTGGTTACAGGAAGTGGCTGAGCTTGTACACAGGGCACATTTACTCTGTTTAATTGGACGGGGTCGATTGATTGATAGTGCTTGTGATGATCCTTTAATTCAGGTTATTTTCTTAATTATTACTTGCACTTGACATTGTTTTGCGCACTTTTTGTGTGGCACTATATCTCTTTTCGTAACAGGCTGCCTTGTTGTCACTTTTGCCTGCAAAATTGCTGAAGTTATTAGAAGCCACAAACCTCACAGTGGATGTTTTGACTCCTTTAGTCAACTGGGTACACTTCTTTCTTATTCCTTTGTTTAACTTTTATACTCTTCGAATTAGTTTAAAACTGTTATAATTGTTGTTTTATTACTTGTAGTTCCATAGTAACTTCCACGCCAGCATTTCAAGCAGTGAAATACCCTTCCAATTAGCTTTAGCTAAGGCTCTTGAAACCCATGTGGGGACTCCAGAGGAGGTATGAAGAAATGGATACATTAATTCTCTGAATATTTTCACATATGAACTATGACCAATTTTTGATCAATATTGTTGCAGGTGGCTGCTTTATCTGTTGCACTATTTAGAGCATTGAATTTTCCAACACGGTAAGGTTTTCAAAATTTAATTCTCTTAGAATATGTGGTTTTGTTAATAACAAAAAGGGTTATTTTGGGTTTTTCAGATTTGTATCCATTTTAGATGCTGCATCCTTGAAGCCAGATGCTGATAAATGTGATAATATGTCTCAAGGAAGAAAATCTAATAAGGGTGTATTTGACTCATCAACGATCATGGTGACTCGATCAAATGAGGCTTCTACATCTTCTACAAAAGTTTCAAGCCAAAAGAAAATAAAAAAGTTAGGTCAAAGTCAGAGTCAAACAATCCCTCAAGATTCAGACATTCCCATTGTTGACCAGTCAAATGAAAAGAGCACGGGTCCTTCTGAGGGATCAAAGAGGAAAGGGGATATTGAGTTTGAGTTGCAGATGGAAATGGCGCTTGCTGCAACTGCAGCACAGACTTCTGAAAGCAATCTTGACAATTATGCTAAAAGTTCTAATATTAGCACTTCAAGTTTATCTCCTTTCAAGAGATTGAAAAAAGTCAAATTTGAAGAATCTCAGGACATTTCTACTGCAATTGGTTCATCAAGAAAAACAGGAGCTCCATTATATTGGGCAGAAGTTTACTGCAGTGGAAAGAGTTCTTCAACTGGCAAATGGGTTCATGTTGATGCAGTAAATGCAATTGTTGATGGTGAACACAAAGTAGAAGCTGCAGCTGCTGCATGTAAAACTAACTTGAGATATGTAATTGCTTTCGTTGGTCAAGGAGCTAAAGACGTGACTCGCAGGTAACGAAACTGTGATCAGTTGAGTTTAGAGAGAGAGAGAAAATTGTGAGTGACTAAGCTTTTATCATGATTAGGTTAATCACAAACAAGAAATAACATATATAAACATCTATTAGCTATATATCTAGATTTTACAAGTCTAACTAACTCTGTAGTTGTTAGTTATGTAACAAACTAAAATAACAAGGGTAGTATTGTCCTTTCAGGTATTGTGCAAAGTGGTACAAGATAGCTTCACATCGAGTTAACTCGACTTGGTGGGACGCGGTGTTGATGCCACTTAAAGATTTGGAGTCTAGAGCAACTGAAGGTGTGATCTTTTTTTGATAATGAATAGTTATTGTATTATTATATTAAACCAAATTGAATACTTTTGGTACTTGATCAGGCACTAGCAGAATGTCTATTGAAGATATGGAGCTTGAGACCAAAGCATTAACCGAGCCACTTCCAACTAATCAACAGGTTAGGTGCATAAAGTATGATGCTTTTAGTTTATGCATTTATATGATTTATTAATATTGTTATTAATATGTATCCAGGCGTATAAAAACCATCATTTATATGCTCTTGAAAGGTGGCTTACAAAGTACCAAATTCTTCACCCGAAGGGCCCGGTTTTAGGGTTTTGTTCAGGTCATTCTGTTTACCCGAGAGCTTGTGTCCAAATGCTGCACACTAAAGAGAGATGGATGCGTGAAGGGCTACAGTTAAAAGCCAATGAACTTCCAGTTAAGGTGTTGAAGCGGTCAACAAAAGTGAACAAGTTGAAAACTCCAGAAGCCGATGAAGATGATGAAAATGATCATGTAGGACCCGGAGGCACCATCGATCTTTATGGGAAATGGCAAACCGAACCCTTGTGTTTACCTTCTGCAGAAAATGGGATTGTGCCAAAGGTCATAACTCATAATCATAATCATTTTGTTTTGATTATGATTATAATGGTTATATTTTTATAACGTATTGTTTGCTACATTGGTGTATAGAATGACCGCGGGCAAGTAGATGTGTGGTCCGAGAAGTGTTTGCCCCCGGGAACCGTGCACTTAGGGTTTCCAAGAATCTGGTCTATAGCAAAGAAGTTGGAGATCGATTATGCACCTGCAATGGTTGGATTTGAATTCCGTAATGGTCGTTCCCTTCCCGTATTTAATGGAATTGTGGTGTGTAGTGAATTTAAGAATACAATTCTAGAGGTAACTTAATCACCTTTTGATGTCATATACATTAGAGTTACACACGTTTTAGTCCTTTGTGGTTTGGCCCAAATAACCTTTTTAGTCCATAGTTTAAATTTGACTTTTTTAGTCCAGTAGTTTCACTTTGTATCAATTAAAGTCCAGCCCACTAACCCATCCAAATATTCTGTTAATTTTTTATTAAATGACCAATATACCTTAGATATTTGTGTTACTTAGCCAAAATAATAAAATCTTTTTGGCCCAGTTAAATATAAAGTATATATACTAATACCATATGTGCAATATAAGGGTATTTAAAAGTTAATAGAAAATTTGGATGGGGTTAGAGGACTGGACTTTAACTGATACGATAATAAAACTAGTTTACTAAAAAGTCAAATTTTAACTAATGGACTGAAAGGGTTATTTGAGTCAAACCACAGACTAAAACAGTATTGAACTCTATTTATTATTTCATAATTTTATAAATTCTGGTTTTGTAGGCATATGCAGAAGAAGAAGAGAGAAGGGGAGAAGAAGAGAGAAGGAAGAACGAAGCTCAAGCACTATCGAGGTGGTATCAGCTTCTTTCATCAATAATTACTCGACAAAGATTGAATAACCGATACACAGAGGGAAATTCTTTGCAACCTGCAAATGATATTAAAAAAACAAATGATGTGTTTCATCAGACAAGGGAGGATATGCAGAAACCGATATCTGACCCAGCAAATGAAGATGTTGGTCAACCTGATTTTGTGCCACAGCCGTTGTTTGAAGAAGACCATGAACATGTGTTTTTGGCAAATGATCCTGGTTCTGATGTTGAGAGTTCGATGAGGACAAAACAGTGTCGATGTGGGTTTTCTATCGAAGTTGAAGAGTTGTAGTGACAGTTATTCATGTCTTAAAAATTGTTTTGTTTTGTGAAAACGTTTGTACTCGTAATGCAGTAAATCAATCTTATTAGGGTTATTTCAACTGCTCAGTATATAGTATATAGCTGGTTACATGTTTACCAAGAAAATATTTGTTGATAAGTTTTTGTCAGTAGCAACATAATAATGATTCAGTTTAAAGTAGAGGTAGTGCAACACATAAACACAAGTAATTTAAGTAGCCTTCCGTCCTAAGCTATGTCCTCATCAAAAGTTTTGTCTTCAATACCGGCAATTTAAATCGCTTGACAAAGTAACGATCGCCATTTCTTGTCTTACTAGTCTTGTTAGTGACGAGTGTTTTATCTTCCCTGTGATGTTGGTAGTAATCGCGGCTATTTCTATGCAAGGAATAGAAAGTCATCTCTAATACTTGATAGGGATAACATTCACAGAAACAATGTAAGTGTTTGAATTTGAATATTACAATCCCTCAACAAGCATAAGCGTGGCAATAGAAATTACTTGAAGATAACTACAGAGGTCTTGAATTTTTGTGTGCTAAGAGGATATTTCAAACACCATAGAAATGTTAGCTTAAATAATTTAAACATCAAGACCCAATTTTTATCATAAAAATATTACATTTTGTTAATGTTAGAGAATTTTGCTTGAATAACTGGTTTTTCATTATCAAGAACTCCTTATATCCAACGGTCCACAAATCGTTTCTTCCAGACTTTCAAAAGGTTCCCTATAAATAGTATATAGGAGGTGTTTGGAATTGCTTATTTTCACCAACTTCTAACTCATACTTTTTGAAAAGTTAATAAGTTGTTGGAATTCTTTATTTTGTGAAAGGATAAGTTAATAAGTCAGGATATTATGTTATTAACTTTTGACAAAAAGTTATAAGGAGGTAAAATAAAGAATCCCAAACACCTCAAAAACCAAATAATACCTAGGGGTGTGCAACATTGGAAGCCCGACCCGACCCGACCCGCGTAAAGACCGACCCCGACCCGCGTAAAGACCGACCCGACCCGACCCGATACCCTATATATACAAATTCTTCGGACTGATTACTGGGCCTTGTGTAGTGTGTCGGGTTTCGGTCTTTCATCTGTTCGGTTTGTCGGTCCTATGCAATTGACCGAAACCGATGTTTATTTCCAATTCAACCTCATCTTTTGATCTTGTGGTGTGAGTTCTAGGCAATAACTTCATCAAATCGAAGTGGGTATGTAATTCTATTTCTCCAATTCAAGTATTCAGCATCAAATCTTTAGCTTATCTGGTACCCTTTTTGTTGTTCTTCAATCTTCACTATTCTAGGTACTATGAATTCTATAACATCCTACTTTTGTTAATAATAAATAAAGAGTATTATGTTAGCTTAATTGTGTGTTAGTTTTTGGATTATGATTGAGTTTGGGCTTGGGAATGGTTGGGAAAAAGGTTATGGGCCCTAGGGCCCATGGACTCATATATAAACTCCAAATTCCACCAAACACTCCATTTTCATTTCCTTCCTACACACACACACACTTTCTCTCTAATACCCGGACCCAAATCCGAACCAAGGAAGAACGAATCTCAGGTGTAAACACCATCAAACAACAAAGAACACGTCCAGATCCACGGGTGGTTCAGATCCGAACCCGAACCGAAAGGTGAGTTTTGGTTAAAAAAGATTAAGTTTTGAGCTCGGTTTCGACATGCTAACTGATAGAATGATAGATCGGGCTGTAAGATGTAAGAACAATATAAACTTGGTGAGTCGTAATCTAACGGGTGCGTTATAGCAAGAAAAGGTGATATTTGGACTTTGTAAAACACGAGTATACAAAGTTGGTACAACCCAAAACCCATAAGAAGGGTAAAATCGGTTCCTAAGGAAGAGTCACGGAGGAAAAGGGCTTTAAAATGGTAAAAATGCATAAAAGGAGATTTTGATTGCACAGAAAGAAATCGCATCGCATGCCATGCGAAGCGAATGGATTCCATGCGAAGCGAATGGTTTTCCATGCGAATGAATTTCCATGCAAATGGTTTTCTAAGCGAATGGTTTTCCATGCGAATGGTATTGCCATGCGATGCGAATGATTTTGCATGCGAATCAAATTGTTGTAAATCGTAACCCGATTCATTTTCTGATGCTAGGGGCTGCCGCCCCTAAACCCCGCTACCAAGGGCGCTGCCCCCGAACCCCTGTTAGTTGAAGGTTTCATTAACGTAGATGTATGAAGTAGTTGTAATAGATAATTGATACTCGTGACTTATTACACAGTTAGCCGTACACAGCCAAGGAAGGGCATTACCATTAATGTGACATCTGACCCGATCCGACCCGACCCAGGTACCCGTTTCTCTGACCCGATCTCTTTCTTTTATGATTTAATATTTATTTATGCTTATATTTTACTTTTAATAATAATAATATACTTTTCCTTCCCGCCTCTCTCTCTCTTTCTTTCCGCCGTCCCGTCCCTCTCCTTCTCTCTTTCCGCCTTCTTTTCCCTCTTGTCGCCGTCCCGCCCTTAAGCCTTGTTTCCCTCTTTTTCTTCTAACTCTTTGCTTGTCCTTTGGTTCTTCCCGCCTAAGGTTGTCTGCGCAGCTCCACGCGCCAGACCCCTTACAAGGAATCCTGCGTGAAGACCACCTGTTTCAGCGATACGCGAGACGAACTCTTCCCGCGACGCGCTAAGGATTGTAGTTCTTCTCGCAGCGCGCTAAGAATCGTAGTTCATCCCTCGACGCGCGAAGAATTATAGTTCTTCCCGCGGCGCGCTAGGAATTTTAGTTCCTCCCGCGGCGCGCTAAGAAATGTGACTCTTCCCGCGGCGCGCTTAGAAATGTAGTTCTTTCCGCGACGCGTTAAGGTTAGTTCTGTCTGCCTTCGCGCTCGCGCTCTCTTGACCTTTTGTGTCAGCCTTCTCGCGCTAAACCCCTTTTGAGTTTTCTTCTGTTTAATCTAGCCGTTGCTTTTGAGTTATCTTATCTTTTGAGCTGTTGACATAATCTGCTTTATGTCTGAAAAGTTACTTTCGGCGCAGCATGCGCACCAACCCCATTGGTTGACAGATAAAGTGACTGACATAATCTTTTGAGAATCTGCTTTTGCCATGCTTGACCAGTAACTTTATCTGTCCTCTCCCATGCCTTTTTCTGAATCCTGTCAGCCTTTTTCTCTTTTTCCCTGCTACCATATCTTTTGATATCTTTACTTTTCAGAACTTTTTACTGTTGATATCTTTTCTTTTACTTTTGGAGATCTTTTCTAGGGTTTGTGTCCCCTAGGGTTTGCCTATATATAGTACTATTTTCTTAACACTTCACACACTACACTTATTCTCTTCCTCCCTTTTTGCTCTCTGCCGTTGTTCTTCAGCCGCCTCCCTCCTCTCTTGCCTCCGTCTTCCTCCCTGTTCTGCCCTGCTTTTCCGGTAATATATATATATAATAATTTACTTATTAATTATGCTAACTTATAATCAAGACTTAAAACCGATCGTTAAAACAATAATCTTTACTTATAGGTTAACTTGCTTGTTTGGTTCTTGCTTTATCTATCATCGCATCTTTATCAAGTGAGTAATCTCGTACCTAATCCCTTTTTGCTTTTAATGTTTTGGGATGTTCATGTGTTCATACAAACTTAGAGTCTTAAACTTGTTTATGAACTTTAGTCGCGCAGTATCCCATGTGTTGAGGATGTAGACTTGGCTGTTTATTTGTATGTGTGGATCATTAACCGTCTTGTCGGTCTATTCCGCAGTTCGCATGGTACCATTAGATGAACACGGGAGAACTATCGTTTATGATTTTCTCTTTTGTTACACTTGCACAGTTAGTCTTGTTTGTGAGCTCAATTGTGAGCACTGGCAGTCTTGTCTCTTAGAGTTGGTCCCGATCTGATTACACCCTTGTTGAAACCCAGACATACACATGTTGCGCGCAGATTTATTGTTATCTATGCATTGTATTAAACTTGATTTCTCACCAACACGCAAGTGTTTGACGTTTATTTTAACACATGTTCAGGTTTGCAGTAGCTGTTTTGGAGCTTGTGGACACATAGGAAGTTTTCTTTATTTTGGACCTAGATTAAAATGTATCAAAACAAGTTATTGCTGTTCGGATATTATGATTTATAATATATTGATTTATGTTCATCATCATCATCATCATCATCGTACTCAGTATATCCCACCAATAGCAATGCTATGGTAGGGTCTGAGGAGGGTAAGATGTAGACAGCCTTACCTCTATCCCATAGGGATAGAGAGGCTGCTTCCGGTGAGACCCCCGGCTCGATAGTAGTTTTGAATCAAGCCTTGGACATAAGACACATAACACTCAATCATCGGAACACCGGCTCATTGGTGCATGTGCCCTTGTCTTTCGGCTATCAACGCCACCACATGATGCCTGATTAACCTTCCGCCACTTTTAACGTTATTTTCACGTGATTAGTAAAATAACGTCAAAAATAGTGCAATTTTACTTTTGCCCACCCAAGGGTTCACACATGGGTGGGCAAAAGTAAAATTGCACTATTTTTGACGTTATAGCCGAAAGACATCATGTAGTGGCGTTGATAGCTGAACGATAAAAGTGAAAATAACGTCAAAAATAGTGCAATTTTACTAATCTCGTGAAAATAACGTTAAAAGTGACGGACGGTTAATCAGGCATCATGTAGTGGCGTTGATAGCTGAACGATAAGGGTACATGCACCGATCAGCTGGTGTCCCGATGATTGAGTGCTATGTGCCTTATGTCCAAGGCTTGATGCAAAACTACTATCGAGCCGGGGGTCTCACCGGAAGCAGCCTCTCTATCCCTATGGGGTAGAGGTAAGGCTGCCTACATCTTACCCTCCTCAGACCCTACCATAGCTTTGCTATTGGTGGGATATACTGAGTACGATGATGAATATATTGATTTATGTTTATTTATATTATTTGTGTTTGCTTTGCGCGTGCGCGAATGAATGTATTTATTAAATATTGACACCCAATAGTGTCACGAGTAATGAAACAATATGTGGCGCCCCGATGTATAATCCGCCTTTGGTCGGGGTGTTACAGATTGGTATCAGAGCTCGTTGACTTAGGGATAGGTGGTTAGACGTAACGGCCTAGAATACCTAGATCTTTATTATTTATTCTTACTAGATTTTGTTCTTCGTAAGGAGTCCGTCTAGGGTTGATTATTTATTATTGTCTATTGAGTCAATTAAATATTTTAAATTGCCTTTGATTTCCGCGTTGTAAGGTAGGATTTTGTATAAAGGAACTAAATCATAATTAATTAGGTGACCGTAAGGGAACTTGATTTTTAATACTGGTATGCGTTAAAATTTATTAGAAACCCATATGTGTCTTCTTGAGAAGGGTCAGGGATCCTGTTCGGGTTTTCTTTTAAGTGTCTATTTTACAATCCCAGTCCATAACTAAATATTTTCCCGGGTTAAGTCATAACTGAAATTTAGGGGATTCTAACCTAGGTAGTTTTCTCATCATCATATTATTTTAAATAACAAATTCTTGCTTTTGTTTAAATTACTTGTTTTCTTAATTAGTTTTTAATTATAGTATTAAATTAGTATTTTAAATAAAAACCCCCAAAACAAATATAATTAATAAGTTGTGTTTTGTAGTCGAGTCTAATTAGCTAATAAACATAATTTAGAGAGTCTCGTGGGTTCGATATCCGGACTTACTTAGCTTTTACTAGAGTCGACCGGTTCACTTGCCGGTTAGTAGTTTAGTCGAGTTTTAGAGAGTCTAGAGTATTACTTAGTGTTTATCTTTAGTTAATTTAGTTAATAATTATTAAACTACTTCAAGCATAACAATGACCTTGCATGCGATTTATCTGAGTACGTTGGTTGTTACTAACTGGAAAGGACCTTACTTGCGCGATTTACACATGTTCATGGAATTGTATGATTTTCTATTACGTACATATCAAAACTTGTGTGATTCTCACCAACTACTTGTTAGTTGACTTTATTTTTATACATGCTATAGGTAAAACCATTAGAGGTTGAAGAAAAGGAAGAAAATTAGTACTTAGGTTATCAAAATAACGGATCAAGATGCAAGTTGCTAGCTGTTTTTATTTCCTTGTATTTTCTTACTTTCAAACTTGTGTATGTGATGTTTTAAATTAATTAATGATAATATTGTCACTTAATAGTGTCACATTTGTTTTGAGCAATCTGTACGTCATACTCAGACATTTCCGCTTAAACCGGGGTGTTACAACGATGCAGAACCTTCTACCTCAAAACATATTTTGAAGAAGTCAAATTTAACCTGAAAGTGATTCCAAACATCTAGGCAGAACCGAGTTGTAGCGGAAGAACCAAGTCACTAGTATTTTAAAAAAAGTCACATAGAAAGGGGCTGGAAACTCACCTATTGTCGGTTCCGCTCAGAGTTAATAGTAATACCCTTCTTCAATTGAACTCGGCTAACTGTTTAATAAAGTACAAGTATTAACTTTCTATTTTAAATATCTTATATTTCTAAGTGAACGATTCGACTTATACTTTTAACGAATTCCGAACTTCATCGGTTAATGAAACCGAACGCATAAGTTAGAAAACCAATCTTTATTAGTTTAACGAGACCTAACTTTATTATTTAAGGAACCGATCTTTATAGTTAATGATTTCTTAACAAGTAGGGTCTCGGGTTTGGTTTATGTTTTCATTTGAATCAGGTTTGGGTTGAGTCTGCGTGCTTTATTTGGTTGAATTTGGATCGAGCCGATGCACCCTTCTTCCCATTCAACTTGTTGGAGTCGAGTCAGGTATCCCCTAGTCGACTCGAACAGATTGCTTGAACCAACTCAAAGCCTACTCAAGTCAACCCATTGAGTCGAGTACATCATTCCAATCGAGTCCATTATTTAGGTCGAGCTCCATGACCCTATCGAGTCGATCGCATATTCCACTCGATCCGACTGGTCGATTCGGTTCCTTGGCCACATTCGACTCAAACGTGAGCCGAGTCTTTCAACCCAGTCGAATCCTCAATCGAGTCGGGTTCTCCTTTGCGACTCATATTTTAGATCGAGTCCTACCCCCACTCGGCTGGAACTTGAATCGAACCACCTTATGTCCGGTCGACTCGAATTATGAGTCGAGTCTACATATATATATATATATATATATATATATATATGGTAAGGTTAAAATGAAAACCCATTTGAGTTGTGAAAATCCGCGAAAACCCTATGTAACATCATTTTTTTATTTTTGTTACATGTAATATATGTTGTAACATTTAATACAAAATATCGAAACATCAAAAAAAAATGTTTTGCTATTTTTTAACATTTTTTACTAATTTTTATATATGTTTTCAGGAAAGAGAAAAAGTTATATTTATATTTACATTTTTTATTCACTTAATTGTGGACCACAAGATTTAAACATTAATTAAAAACATGTGGTTGAGAATGGGTTTCTAGAGTTTTCACAACTCAAGTGGGTTTTCATTTTATACTTAGCCTATATATATATATATATCCACTTGGTTAGAGTGGGGTTGGATGCTACAACTACTTAGTTCAAATTAAACCCATTGAGTCGGGATCCAACTCAACCGCTTGGCCTGAGTAAAGTCTATTTGGGTCCTATAATCTCATTCGGACAAAATAGGGAATCGGGTTTTATAAACCTCGCGAACCGGTTTAGGTTCGAACCCCGTGTTCACTTGAACCGAATCAAAATCATTTGAACCGAACTCCAACCCATTTTCACGGTTCAAACAAAACTTACTCGAATCGGGTGGACTAGTTCGTTTCGTTATCTAACTTCCAATATTCATTTGTTCATTACTACTTCATAAGAAACGAGAACAAGATGAAGATGAATGAAAGGATTAACTTTTAACAAATACATACCTTATAGATTTAGTCTAGATTGGATCCTGAATATCTTGAAATTCCTAGGTGATCTCTTCTTCTTAGGTGAATAGAATACAACTTGCTAATTTTTTATCTTGAATGAGATGAAAGGAAGGAATGTTTGTGTGTGTGCACTGGTGTATTTGATGATGATGATGATGATGATGATGATGATGATGGGAATTACTAGGGTTTTAGGAATGTTTAGGACTTAAATACTCTTAGGCCCATAGGCTTTAGGCCCATAATCACCCGTAAGTCCATGAACAATCCTATGCTTATCCTTTCACACTATTTATTATTTAATTTAATTAAATAACGACACACGACATTTAATTAAATAAAATCTTATATTATTTTATTCAATAGTTTTCAAACGCGGATGTTAACACTAACTCAAACTTGTCTATTTAAACGAATCTACCAAGTAAAAGATTTAAAATTTTATTATGAAATCATTGTAGAAAATTTGTAAGGACCATAAATATTACCAAATGAGTATTTTAAGAACAACCAAGTTATTTGTTAGTCTCCAATAGTTATAAATTTTTAGTCAACTAATACTACTTGGATGAATGATTTATACATAACAACCTTTAAGCGTCAAAAAGAATTTATAAATTTAAAGAAAGAGCACGCACGTAAAGCGAGCAAAGATGAGTCTTTAGAGCTTGATGGTTAATGGTTTTCCGGCTTGGATGAGTCTTGGGTTTCGGTAAGATTATAACCGATTGAGAGAAGAGAAAGATTAAAACAAAGTACAGAATAGAAAGTGCTATGGAGAGTGTTTGTTGAGAGAGGCTACATGCAAAAACAAGAAAGAGTGTGATATGGAGTCTATTTATGGGAGGGTTGTAAGGGGTTTAAAAAGAAACTAGAATTTTAATTTAACTAGAAACTTGACTAAGCTTTTGGAATATTAGACTTGGTCTCTGGCTAGTCGGTTTGCACCACAACCAAATGGAAGGGAAGAAGAAGACAAAAATGAGTAGGTTATGTCCCTGAGACTTGCAAAGAAAGAACATGAGTATGGTCTTTGGATAATATAAATCAAGAATGCACATTACTTGCTCATATGAATAACATGTAGGTCCTTTTGTCTGGCTTTTCTTCTTATTGCTACTATCGATTTGACAGAAAGTAAAAGGCAAGAAATGTGTTGACCAAGTCTTACAAGTTTGGTAAGAACTAATATAATAATACTACACACAAAAAATAACACTTGGGTAAACATGCTGCTACAATGGGTGGAAAGGGGAAAGCCACCGGCTTTTGTGTGGAAAGGAGGACAAATATTGAATATGATGAGTAAATTAATCCGTTTGTTGCCCATATTGTCTACTTCGTAAGAAACTCATTATAATATAATGAGATATTAGAAATTTAAATATGTCATTAATTAGATGTATATAGCAATTAGTTTTGTAGGATTATGGGGACCCAATTTTGAGATTAAGTGGTTGGATTGCGTCTTGAACTTTAATAAATAAGAGGTTTTATAGATAAAAATTTAATAAAAACTCAGCTTGGATTCGATCCATATGTTCTAAATCCGTGCCATGTGTATATTTAAAATATGCACCTTTAGACTTAATAAAATCATATACAAATAGTATTAAATACATGCCATGTGTATATTTATAAATATATACTTTCGGGTGTGTTCGTAATCTCAAACTGCTAGAAAAATACGTCTATGTGTATTAGCGCCAAAAGATTATATAAAAATAATCTTATGCAATATGTATGTTTGCATGCGTGCATGTATGTATGTATGTATATCGCATTCTGAAATTCCGACTGTCTTATCACCAATGTTCTCGTTTGTCAAGCTATTCCTTGTGTAACTCTGTAATTCCGATAATTACCTAGTGCATATGATGTGCATGATCTATCTTGCTAGATCTATTGTTGATTAAGTAGACCTGCGTCTTACCTATTGCAGTTAACGTAATCTAATCAAGTTTAAGGATTGTTCCAAATTGTGGATTGTCACAGACTAAAATCGTAAATTTGAAACTATTGGATTAAAACCGCAGATTTAGACAAACCACATGGACAAAAACCGCAGTTTACTCCATCAATTATTTTTAAATTACATGTTTATTATTTTGTTTGGCCCGGTTAATACAACATAGTCTGGTCAGAGTGGGATCGGGACTCTCCAAAGTTAGAGAGTGCGGTAGCCTAAATACAAAAAAATCATCACTCTAAAAAAATAAAAATTATGGTATAGATATGTCTCGTACATCATTCATGATTCTATTTTCGGAATGTATGACTATAAATTCTTTCTAGTTGCTAAGTTATCTTTGGCTTGTGCTTCACATCTACCATTGACGTATACTTTTGACATACATGTGTATGAAGTTGATAAATACCACCGCATAACACTACGTCATTGATAATCTTCTCTACGTCTCGTCTCATTGGCAACACTTAAAAATGGCCAACACCACACTAATTTTCCATATTAAAAATGAAGATATATTTTTGTGTTTTCATCTTCTTGTGCATGTTCTCACTTTCCTCAGCCCAAGTTTCATCTCCTGTCCTTGACATGGACGGAAATTCCCTCAGACGCGACACGAGCTGCTACATCTTGCCCATCACACGTGGCATGGGAGGCGGCATAGACCTAAGACCCACATCAGTAAACCTGAAATGCAAGCTTGCGGTGGCCCAAGAACGCATTGAGTACGACGGGTTACCATAAACTTTCATACCAGCCAACACTAGCAAAGACGCCATCATTTGTGAATCCATTGATCTTAACATTATGTTCTCAGGTAACGTCACCATTTGTGGCAAGCCTTCGGTTTGGAGGCGTGAGGTTATGAACCAACAAGAGTTTATCTCGAGCTATGGTAAGGTAGGGAATCCAGGTAGGGATACCTTAAGCAATTGGTTCATTATTAGAGAAGTATGGTCCCGGCAAGGGTTACAAGCTTGTGTATTGTCCTACGGTGTGCAACACCTGCAGCCCCGCTTGTGGTGATATTGCTGTGGCTAATGACTGGCAAAGAACTCTGATTTTGAGTAACGAGCCTCTAGTGGTCATGTTCAAGAAGGCATCGTGACTTAATTCCTCATCAAGAATGGTTACTTGTAATAATAACAGCTTGTCGTATGTCATGTTGTAAACGTTATAAAATTACCAATAAAACACAACAATATACGATAGCATCTATTTGTGCCTTGTGCTTGACATCTCTACTGATGTATGCTTCTCGCATACATGTGTATAGTATATAAACACATCATCTCTAAGACTATAATCTTCTTCCCGTCTCCTATAAATACAAGCTAGACATTCGGTTACACTTTTAATCGCCCAGCAACATACAGCAATAACACTTGATATCCTTCTGTGTTTTCATTATATTCTCCATGCTCTCAATATCCTCCACCCAAACTCCATTTATCCTTCATATCAACCGAGAATTCCACAGATCAGGCAAACGCTACTACATCTTGCCTGTCATGCGCAGTAGAGGCTGCAGCAGCTACCGTTGAGTTTCATACCAGACAATTCAACCAATGGCTCATGGCATCTTTCATGAATCCACAGATCTTAACATTAAGTTCCCAAGTAAAACAATGTGGCCAGACTGCAGTTTTGAGGCTTGAAACCATAAACGGACAATGGTTCTTCTCAAGACGTGGGACAGTGGGGAATTATTATTCAACTGGTTCAAGATAGAGAAATATGGTGAAAACGGTTATAAGCTTTGTTTACTGCCCTACGGTGTGCAACACATGCAGTCCCAATTTGTGGGTGACATTGGTGTCACTAAAGGCGAACGTAGAGGTTTAAAAAGGCATTATGACTTTATACCATTTGCATGCAATAAAGTTGATGTAGCGTTATAAGAAGATAAATAAAACACAACCATATACAAGGATTCTATGTTCTGTAAAAAATAATACCAAGAACAATATCAAGATTCTACCTTTAGAAGCATGCAATCAAAGTTAAAACAACCAAATTTACTCCACAAGCAGAAAGCTTCAACCACTAATCAAATTTTAAAAAAAACTCGAGAAATAACTAACTCTGCATAGCATGGTAGTTCTCGAGTTCCTTATCGAGTTCATCAGCCGACTTGTCCACAGCTGGCTTCCTGCCTCGACCGCGACCCCGACCACTACTTTGACCACGACCTCGCCCACGACCACCAACACTGCCGCCACGTGTGTTTATCATACCACCACGACCGTTCCTTGTACCTCCACCGTATCTCTGCCTAAAAACACAAACCAGTATACACAATCAAAACTTTTCTCATGAAACCAAACGATATTAAAATTTATGGTTTTAAAAAGAAACAAAATAAAAGGTAAAAACCATCACAAGGTGCGTACCCAAATGAACGATTAGCTGCAGTAGCACCTCTACCTCGGCCCATTCTTGACCTGCAAGGGAGTATGTTACATTAGATCACAATCTTTTAAATTGCGCGCTTATTGTGCTGATGCGCTATTACGAGGATCACGTCGCATTGCGCCAAATTCATGGCATGCGCTCCCAACGCACATCCAAACTTTGGACAAAACGCAACAGAGCAAAGCGTTCCCAACACAATGACCAAAATATTATTGTTATTTTCATATATATGTGTTTAAATAAAACTAGAATGATACTTTGTTATCCATCATCATCATCATCATCATCGTACTCAGTATATCCCACCAATAGCAAAGCTATGTTAGGGTCTGAGGAGGGTAAGATGTAGACAGCCTTACCTCTACCCCATAGGGATAGAGAGGCTGCTTCCGGTGAGACCCCCGGCTCGAATACTTTGTTATCCATGTGTGACTTTAAATTGAAACAGTAAAAAATATTTAAAAAGTGGCAAAAATAGTGTAAATCCATGAGCTACGTGTTATATATGTCGAGACTTGTTTTGTGAATTCTTTAAAGCAATGTATATAAAGCTAAAATTTCTGTTACGTGTTTTACATAAGATAAAATAATACATAGTGTGGCCAACTAGAATGTAAATCAAGCAATATGTAAAAACACAAACTTTACAAAAACTCCATGTCGATGTCCAAAACGATCAAGATCAATTGCTAACAATTGCGAACTTTATATCAAGTTTAAGTTGGCACTTGTGAGAGTCAAATACAATAATTTGATTGTTTTAGAGATCAGTAAGGGGATTTCGCTTATTTGTAAAGTTGGTGCATTAGACTACTGCTCAAGTTAGATTCTAGATTGCAACAAATACTGCTTTATTGGGATGTAAAAACACACAAACATATTTAGCTTTGTATAATTAATGCTTTAAAAAGAAAATCATAAAATAAGTCTTGCACTTAACAGTATGTCCAAGTTCAACTGCAATTCTCCTTTCCAACCAAGTCTAAAGCCGAAATTATCTAGCTGTCCCGATGTCACAAAAAATTCTGTGATAATAGTTCTTCTCAAAAAAAAAGATCTTTAGCTTTAAAATAATTAAAGTACCTTCCATAAGCAAGGTTATCTTTTATTTTGTCTTAAAAGAATAAAAGGAAATGTGAAAGATAACATACGTCATCACAACCGTCCTCTGGCCATTTAAACCTCCAACAACATTGACACGAGCAGAAACAGGAACCTTAGTGTTGGACCCTTCAATTTCAATCTTCATAGGCTTCCCGTCCAATTGCACATTGTTATACCGCTTTAATGCCTGAAAAGCATCACTTCTTCTAGCAAACAACACTTCAGCTGAGCCCTGTAAAATGAACACACGATATTATTTGATTTTACACTTTTACCCTTCACAATCACATTTATCATTTCCATAAAACTTACACTTGGACGACCATGTTTGTCATAATGAATTGCATATCTTTTCAGCTCTCCAATCTCAGAGAAAAGTTCCTATAGTTTAAAATCCATTATCAAAAAACTAAAAAAAGAAAACTTGCTAGAACGAGGCACATGAAATACATATATAAACAAGTTGTAAGGATGTACCCTAATATCTGAATTTGTCACTCCAATGTCCAAGTTGGAAATGTTTAATTTTGCGCCATTATCGAATCCGGGAACACCTGCTGCAGTTAAACTCTCTTCAAGCAAGTTGTGCTGCCAAGGTGAATTCTTTGGTTTGCGGAAAGACTGAAGCAAGCATACCAAAAAAGTCCAAATTGGGACAAAGTCAGTCTATTACCATAAGTTAAACAATTCACCGTTCTTCATGAATGAATCCAGAAACATTCAAATATTGAAATGATGAAATACTCATAACATTGAGGTATGTGGAGCTACACTAAACCCATTGCACAAAAAGTTTTGCTATTGTATAGAAACAAGCTCCAGTTCTGAAGTTCACGCGAAGGAATCCCCTTTGCAAAAACACCATGAACTAGGAGAGTAACTGATACTTTTGCTGGTGATATATCCCAGAAAAAGTAATAAATTCCATCATACATCCACCATCAAAAAATAGTATTGATGCTAGTAAATTGACCAAAAATAGATAGGCACGTGTTAGAATTTAGAAATGAGTATAGAAAATTTTGTCCCCTCTACTGTTTGGACTTTTGGTTATTTGAAATGATGAAGCTCCTTTAAAGGATGTGGCAAGCAAGTAAGCAATCTAACACAGCAATAACATCAAAGAACTTTTGTATCATCAAGCAGATGCATAAGAAAGCCCTCAATGCAACTCAAATGAAGTAGAGAGTAACAATTCTTTAGTAGCAGATCTGATATGTACTTTGCCATGAAGATGATGGTATCAAACACTCCTCACGTTAGAATTTCTAGCACAATGTTATGAGGTCCTCATGTTTGGTTTCTACTCAATTCTTAATCAAATGCATAAGTATCCATAAATTTGAAGCTTGCCTTGGCAATAGTATAAGCTGATGGCCGAGCATTGACAGCAAGGGGACCTCTGCGAGGTGGCCCTGTTGGTCTTCCACCACCAAATGACCTTTGTTGACCTCGGCCACCACGGGCCCGACCACGACCTCGATCTCTACCTCTAACAGTAGTACGCCTACTCTTTATCATATCATCAAGCGACATATCCAAAGATGCCATTGCAAAGAACACTGCACAGCCTTACTTTCAGAAGTAAACAGCCTGTCAAACACCAAAACTTATAAGAAAACTAGATCCAATAACATCAACAGAGCACAGTCATGCAACATAAGAATATGTAATAAAGTTGACAGTAAATGAAGATGTTCACAATACAACTACCTAAATCACAATATCATCTATATGAACAAGCTCATATCATCACAAAGAAACTAAACTAGCATCCCAAGTAAAGTAAAACACACACAATCACTGAATCACAAATATTGCAAGTTAAAACTGTGGAGTCTGGGCATTCAATGCCTTGACAAGGCTATGAATAACTTCCTGCATACCATGGTTCTAATACCATCGTTGTTAATAGCAAATAGCAGTCAATAGCAACAAGCTACCTATACGCTACGTAGAGATAGCGATGAAATAGTGGGCGCTATTTGATGTTTAGCGACAACGTATTAGAAAATTATTTAAAAAGAAATAGTCTTTAATTCACGCATTTAAGTTTTTACGAATTAATTACTGAAGATTGATGCTGTTTGGCCGATTACTAAAAATTCAGTTTTTAATATTAAAAAAAAAACAAATTGTCGCTAACGCTATTGAGCGTTAAACATCAGATTGCGCTGGATCATCGCTTCTCTGCGCTATTCGCAATAGCGCATGCTATGAGTGCTATTAACAACTATGTCTAATACTTTTACGAAAAACAGATATGACAGGCATTCACCTATGTTTGATCAGTAGCTAGCAATAAACAAGCTCAGAACTCAAAATTTAAAACAAAAACAATCAAGATCTACCTTGAAAAAAGCAATGGGCATTCAAATTTTAGTACAACTATCTTCGAATGCATTATATGCATGTATCACAATATCACATCAAATGTCATTGCGGCAGTGATGCCTAAAAGTTTGATGAATGAAGAATTATTAGTTCTCACCTGATTTAGTTATACCTGTTTACAAATCCTAAATTCACAAGTCTCAATAAACAAATTAAACTCAAATCACAAGCTTTAATAAGCATTCATCTACCTTTTTTCAGTAGCAAGCAGCAAATAAGCTCATATCTCAAAAATTAGGGCAAAAGCAATCAAGATCTACCGTTAAAAAATCAAAAATCATACTACACAACAGATAACGAAACAAAAACCTAATTGACTCCGTATACGTGAGATTAATAACGCTGCTGAGATAATCTAACGGCTAATTTGTACATATACAGAAAGCATACAGGATATCAACTGGTAACGTAAATTTACCTTTAGATGGTCACAGATCTGTGACGCTAGGATATATGATGGAGGATTATATGATGAGAAGCTGTGATTTATGGAGATTGTGATGCACAAAGCAAAGGGATTGAATTAGGGTTTGGGTAGAGAGGCGATAGATAGAGAGTGATAATAAAGATCGTAAAGTTTGACGTCGAACAAATTGGTAAATGGCGCTAGGGTTTTCTACAGGCCATGGTGGGCCCACTCAATTCTCCTATTTTATTCGTTCCCTTTTTTTTAACCTACCAACAAAACCCGATTCAGCTGTCTACAAAAAGCCACTCGTGATTAGACCTGTAAACGAACCGAATGTTTAGTGAATTATTCGTGAATTGTTCAACGGGAAGTTTCTTTATTTAATAAATAAACGAACACGAACAAAAATTTTGTGTTTATTTAGTTAAACGAACGAACATGAACACATGGTATGTTCGTTCATTTATGTTATGAATGTTCGTTTATGTTTATTTATTTATGTTTGTTTATTTTTGTTCGTTTATGTCTGTTATTTATGTCCATTTTGTATTAATAGAAAATAATTAATTATTATCTGAATGAGCTATCTACTTAAAGGTTTTTTATTTTTTAATTTGTGTTTATTTAAAGATTTTCGTTTATGTTTGTTTGTGTTCATTTATGTTCGATTATCTTTGTTCAGTTATGTTCATTTGATCTTAAATAAACGAATACAAATGTTCATTTTTTAAATAAACGACAATGAGCATAAATATGTGTTCGATTAAGTGTCTGTATTCGTTTAAAGTTTTAATTGAGCGAATATGCCCTTGTTTGTGTTTGTTCGCTTCATTTACAGGCTTTCATTAATCACATTGATGAATACATCGGTCCTCCAGGCCCTGTAGATTATTTGTGTTCGTTTGTGTTCATGAACACATTCATTTCCTTAATGAACGAGCACGGACATAAAATATCATTCGGTAAGTGTTCGTGAACCGTTCATGAACACATTATTTCCTTAACGAATGAACATGAACAAAGCCTTGTTCATGTTCGTTCGGTTCGTTTACAGCCCTACCCTTGATAGCGATCATATAGTCGCAAACGACTTAGTCCGCTACCAATTTTAGAGGAAACCACCGCCCGAAAGCCCACTATGATAAAACCTTGGTTCAGGTATGATATTTTTGTCACACTCGAACCCCATGACTTCTCATAAGGAAAGTCACGGGCTTCCATTGTACAAATGGCCTATGATATTTGTTCCTTCTTTTTAAACGAACTATTTTTTGCATGGTTGCATTATTTTTCCTAAACAACATTATCTTGGTGGGATTTCTTTTCAAAGTAATAGGTTTAAAAAGAAAAATATGGTTTCTATGTGTTTAACAATCGACCAAATGGATTTTAGGTGCCCAGCCATCTGAGATAGTTGGTTCGCGTTTATCTCTCCTAGTGGCGTTCCATGTAAGTGATGAAGTGCACGTTTTTTATGACTGGATCAGCCATCTGAGATGGCTGGATCCAAATGTGATAGCATAAGATGAAACCAGGCATCTGAGATAGTAGGATTGAACTCTGTATTTTCAATCATTGCAAACTTGTGGGTTTACTCTTTTGAAGATGCAAAGATGATTTCAAAGTCATGTAGTATAAGTTGATGGCATCTGACATCTTATGAACACTATACTTACTATTTTATACAAAGGAAGTCACGAGAGTTTATCCATTATACAATAATAATTTTATTCTACAAAAGAACACCAATACGTTTTCCCTATATTTCTCAAGTTGCTACCTCACATTAATTAACTTTTACTGACGATTTGCACTTGTGGAATGCATGAAGGTTAAAGGTTGAACAAAAATGTATGAAAAAGAATATTGGTGTTACTTTGTAAAATCAAAATTCTTCTTGTATAATTGATATACTCTCATGACTTTTAAATCATCTTTGCAGTACACCCGCGAGCTTGCAGTAATTGAAAATACGGAGTTCAATCCAACTATCTCAGATGGATGGCTTCATCTTATGATGTCACGTGGCAAAATTATGTTCAATGGAATAAATTTGGATCCAGTCATCTCAGATGACTGATCCAGTCACAACAAATGTGCACGCCATCGCTTAAATGGAACACCATTAGGAGAGATAAACGTGATCCAGCTATCTCAGATGGCTAGTCGTCTCAGATGGCTGGATACCTAAAATACATTTGGTCCATTATCAGACACCTAAAAATCACTTTTTTTCTTTTTAAACCTACTACTTGGAAAAAAAAAATCTCTTGGTGGGGGGAGGTGTCTCTTCCAAAGCTTTAATTACATATTACACATATTGGAAACGTAAATCATATTAAAAATTAAGATTGTATATACACGCTGATCAAGATTAACACGAAGACGGATGCTCAAGTCGACGAAGCATTAAAGATCGATTTGATACCGGTACCGGTATTTAGTGACCTAGGTGGTTCCATTTGTTATATATGAGAGTTCACGTTAAGTTTTCAGTGAGTTTCGTTAGTTTTCATCAAGATTAAGCTGTCTTTTGTTTCATTAAATTAGTTAAATCTATTCGTGAATGATTATTTGGTCAAGACTGGGCAAAGGCTTAGTAACCCAAGCCGCCTCACATGTAGCCCTATAATACCATACGCCTTCAACAGCCACCGTCTCGCTTATCCTCCGATTATCTATCTATGACAACCAGAAACCAAGCCAAGCGGAAGTCTCAATCCACTGGTAAGCATTATACGCCACAATCTGCATCATTCGTATTTATAATTTAATAATTTCTACTTCATTTTTCTGTAATTTCACATATGTCGTATTTCTGGAAAACTATACAAGCGCTAGGCACCCTGCCCTTGCATTCTATTTGTTTGCCAAAGAAAATACAAAATCGTCATAAAACTTGTATAAGGGCCCCGGAGGCTGCTGTAGATTTTCTGACCAGGGTTGAGCGGGCCTTGAATAGTAATCTTTCGGCCCCTAAGACTCAACGCTTCGTGTTTAGTAGAATCGGTTTGGCTATTCAAAAGGGGGTTGTGGCGCAGCTTGTTGCCCGTTTGCCTACCACTTTATTGTAATCACTTGGGTGTAAGAATATAAATTTGAAGGAAAAAAAAGAAAACTTAAGTTAGTGTTACGAGTTTATGCTATTCAGTTTGGTCAAAATTAGGTTTTTTTATTTTATTTTGCAGGTGAAGGTGAAGTGAGGAAGGAACCGGGCCACGACACAAAAGCAAAACATATTGGTTTGTTCATGTTTACCACTTGACCACATAATTTATATACTTGATGTTGGTGATTGCTGTATTGCCAACGTATTTTAACGTAATTGGCTTTGTGAAATAAGGCCAAAGATATTCAAGTCAAGTTGTAGTAATGCAAGTAGGATATGTAAAATGCATGCTTTGTGTATACTTGCCTGAATTTCATTATTAAAACATGGCCAAGTTTTAATTTTGAAGTTTTCCAAACACTGAATTCTACACGGACGTTTAGATCTGATGTAATTCAACAAAATAGTCGTGGCAAAAATGAAATTGTTATAAATGAGAGTTAATTCGATTATAACTATCTTTCTCTCCAAAAGTGAACGTGCCATTTTTTATTAACAGGGCGTAACTAACTTTTCATGAACAATTACATTTTTGCACGAAAAAGGTGCGCATCTATTTATATGATACATTTTCTTGACCTTATAGACAAGTATAAAGAATCAATATTCAATTCATCTCTTTGAGTTTTGCTTAAATTAGTGCCTTATACTTGAAGTGTTTGTTTCTTACATTATCCCAGAGTTGATCATGTGATACCCAAAGCATTAAAGGGCCAAAATACTATGTAAAGTGATATTCATACACAATATGAGGAAACATATCTAGCTTGTTTGTGAAACACCCTTAGATGTGAAACACTCTTATTTCTGTCTTCTATACTGATAGGACATCTTAAGGTAAAAGCTGGTAAATATTTTGAAAATGTGAAATCTAGATTACAAATCACATTAAACCTGCTGTATATCCTGAACTAGATTCACAGGCAGTTTTATAAATATTTGAAGTAACCCTGTATCAGGCAATCTTGCTAGTACATCACGTGATGGTGTCAACAAGTTTCTGAAACAAGCCGGTTCACGCCGTTCTCGTGGGTCAAAAAAACAAGATAATCACACTCTTAGTTGGGAGACTGCTGATAAGGTTAGTTATTTTACTTCAACTTGCAAGCATGCAAAGAAATGGCTCTTATTTGTTACTGCTTATCATTGATCTTAATCATCGTTTCATTTTCCAGTTAAAGGAGAAGGAAAAACAAGTTGAAGCTGACACAAATGATGGAAGTCCTCAGCAAGCTAATAAGTCTGAAGTGGAAGATGTAATGGCTGATTCAGATTGGGAAGATGGATCAAATCCCAATTTGAATTCTGAAAATAATAATCCAGGTTATGTAAACAAGGATATCACTATTGAGTTTGATTCATCACCTGGTACAGCTAAGCGGAAACCTATACGTCGAGCTTCTGCTGAAGAAAAGGTTAATGTTAATAATTATCTTGGTCAACAACATAATAAATGTTAAAAAATTCTGTTTAGTTAAAAGTTGTTTTCTTTTCTTTGGTTACAGGAAGTGGCTGAGCTTGTACACAGGGCACATTTACTCTGTTTAATTGGACGGGGTCGATTGATTGATAGTGCTTGTGATGATCCTTTAATTCAGGTTATTTTCTTAATTATTACTTGCACTTGACATTGTTTTGCGCACTTTTTGTGTGGCACTATATCTCTTTTCGTAACAGGCTGCCTTGTTGTCACTTTTGCCTGCAAAATTGCTGAAGTTATTAGAAGCCACAAACCTCACAGTGGATGTTTTGACTCCGTTAGTCAACTGGGTACACTTCTTTCTTATTCCTTTGTTTAACTTTTATACTCTTCGAATTAGTTTAAAAACTGTTATAATTGTTGTTTTATTACTTGTAGTTCCATAGTAACTTCCACGCCAGCATTTCAAGCAGTGAAATACCCTTCCAATTAGCTTTAGCTAAGGCTCTTGAAACCCATGTGGGGACTCCAGAGGAGGTATGAAGAAATGGATACATTAATTCTCTGAATATTTTCACATATGAACTATGACCAATTTTTGATCAATATTGTTGCAGGTGGCTGCTTTATCTGTTGCACTATTTAGAGCATTGAATTTTCCAACACGGTAAGGTTTTCAAAATTTAATTCTCTTAGAATATGTGGTTTTGTTAATAACAAAAAGGGTTATTTTGGGTTTTTCAGATTTGTATCCATTTTAGATGCTGCATCCTTGAAGCCAGATGCTGATAAATGTGATAATATGTCTCAAGGAAGAAAATCTAATAAGGGTGTATTTGACTCATCAACGATCATGGTGACTCGATCAAATGAGGCTTCTACATCTTCTACAAAAGTTTCAAGCCAAAAGAAAATAAAAAAGTTAGGTCAAAGTCAGAGTCAAACAATCCCTCAAGATTCAGACATTCCCATTGTTGACCAGTCAAATGAAAAGAGCACGGGTCCTTCTGAGGGATCAAAGAGGAAAGGGGATATTGAGTTTGAGTTGCAGATGGAAATGGCGCTTGCTGCAACTGCAGCACAGACTTCTGAAAGCAATCTTGACAATTATGCTAAAAGTTCTAATATTAGCACTTCAAGTTTATCTCCTTTCAAGAGATTGAAAAAAGTCAAATTTGAAGAATCTCAGGACATTTCTACTGCAATTGGTTCATCAAGAAAAACAGGAGCTCCATTATATTGGGCAGAAGTTTACTGCAGTGGAAAGAGTTCTTCAACTGGCAAATGGGTTCATGTTGATGCAGTAAATGCAATTGTTGATGGTGAACACAAAGTAGAAGCTGCAGCTGCTGCATGTAAAACTAACTTGAGATATGTAATTGCTTTCGTTGGTCAAGGAGCTAAAGACGTGACTCGCAGGTAACGAAACTGTGATCAGTTGAGTTTAGAGAGAGAGAGAAAATTGTGAGTGACTAAGCTTTTATCATGATTAGGTTAATCACAAACAAGAAATAACATATATAAACATCTATTAGCTATATATCTAGATTTTACAAGTCTAACTAACTCTGTAGTTGTTAGTTATGTAACAAACTAAAATAACAAGGGTAGTATTGTCCTTTCAGGTATTGTGCAAAGTGGTACAAGATAGCTTCACATCGAGTTAACTCGACTTGGTGGGACGCGGTGTTGATGCCACTTAAAGATTTGGAGTCTAGAGCAACTGAAGGTGTGATCTTTTTTTGATAATGAATAGTTATTGTATTATTATATTAAACCAAATTGAATACTTTTGGTACTTGATCAGGCACTAGCAGAATGTCTATTGAAGATATGGAGCTTGAGACCAAAGCATTAACCGAGCCACTTCCAACTAATCAACAGGTTAGGTGCATAAAGTATGATGCTTTTAGTTTATGCATTTATATGATTTATTAATATTGTTATTAATATGTATCCAGGCGTATAAAAACCATCATTTATATGCTCTTGAAAGGTGGCTTACAAAGTACCAAATTCTTCACCCGAAGGGCCCGGTTTTAGGGTTTTGTTCAGGTCATTCTGTTTACCCGAGAGCTTGTGTCCAAATGCTGCACACTAAAGAGAGATGGATGCGTGAAGGGCTACAGTTAAAAGCCAATGAACTTCCAGTTAAGGTGTTGAAGCGGTCAACAAAAGTGAACAAGTTGAAAACTCCAGAAGCCGATGAAGATGATGAAAATGATCATGTAGGACCCGGAGGCACCATCGATCTTTATGGGAAATGGCAAACCGAACCCTTGTGTTTACCTTCTGCAGAAAATGGGATTGTGCCAAAGGTCATAACTCATAATCATAATCATTTTGTTTTGATTATGATTATAATGGTTATATTTTTATAACGTATTGTTTGCTACATTGGTGTATAGAATGACCGCGGGCAAGTAGATGTGTGGTCCGAGAAGTGTTTGTCCCCGGGAACCGTGCACTTAGGGTTTCCAAGAATCTGGTCTATAGCAAAGAAGTTGGAGATCGATTATGCACCTGCAATGGTTGGATTTGAATTCCGTAATGGTCGTTCCCTTCCCGTATTTAATGGAATTGTGGTGTGTAGTGAATTTAAGAATACAATTCTAGAGGTAACTTAATCACCTTTTGATGTCATATACATTAGAGTTACACACGTTTTAGTCCTTTGTGGTTTGGCCCAAATAACCTTTTTAGTCCATAGTTTAAATTTGACTTTTTTAGTCCAGTAGTTTCACTTTGTATCAATTGAAGTCCAGCCCACTAACCCATCCAAATATTCTGTTAATTTTTTATTAAATGACCAATATACCTTAGATATTTGTGTTACTTAGCCAAAATAATAAAATCTTTTTGGCCCAGTTAAATATAAAGTATATATACTAATACAATATGTGCAATATAAGGGTATTTAAAAGTTAATAGAAAATTTGGATGGGGTTAGAGGACTGGACTTTAACTGATACGATAATAAAACTAGTTTACTAAAAAGTCAAATTTTAACTAATGGACTGAAAGGGTTATTTGAGTCAAACCACAGACTAAAACAGTATTGAACTCTATTTATTATTTCATAATTTTATAAATTCTGGTTTTGTAGGCATATGCAGAAGAAGAAGAGAGAAGGGGAGAAGAAGAGAGAAGGAAGAACGAAGCTCAAGCACTATCGAGGTGGTATCAGCTTCTTTCATCAATAATTACTCGACAAAGATTGAATAACCGATACACAGAGGGAAATTCTTTGCAACCTGCAAATGATATTAAAAAAACAAATGATGTGTTTCATCAGACAAGGGAGGATATGCAGAAACCGATAACTGACCCAGCAAATGAAGATGTTGGTCAACCTGATTTTGTGCCACAGCCGTTGTTTGAAGAAGACCATGAACATGTGTTTTTGGCAAATGATCCTGGTTCTGATGTTGAGAGTTCGATGAGGACAAAACAGTGTCGATGTGGGTTTTCTATCGAAGTTGAAGAGTTGTAGTGACAGTTATTCATGTCTTAAAAATTGTTTTGTTTTGTGAAAACGTTTGTACTCGTAATGCAGTAAATCAATCTTATTAGGGTTATTTCAACTGCTCAGTATATAGTATATAGCTGGTTACATGTTTACCAAGAAAATATTTGTTGATAAGTTTTTGTCAGTAGCAACATAATAATGATTCAGTTTAAAGTAGAGGTAGTGCAACACATAAACACAAGTAATTTAAGTAGCCTTCCGTCCTAAGCTATGTCCTCATCAAAAGTTTTGTCTTCAATACCGGCAATTTAAATCGCTTGACAAAGTAACGATCGCCATTTCTTGTCTTACTAGTCTTGTTAGTGACGAGTGTTTTATCTTCCCTGTGATGTTGGTAGTAATCGCGGCTATTTCTATGCAAGGAATAGAAAGTCATCTCTAATACTTGATAGGGATAACATTCACAGAAACAATGTAAGTGTTTGAATTTGAATATTACAATCCCTCAACAAGCATAAGCGTGGCAATAGAAATTACTTGAAGATAACTACAGAGGTCTTGAATTTTTGTGTGCTAAGAGGATATTTCAAACACCATAGAAATGTTAGCTTAAATAATTTAAACATCAAGACCCAATTTTTATCATAAAAATATTACATTTTGTTAATGTTAGAGAATTTTGCTTGAATAACTGGTTTTTCATTATCAAGAACTCCTTATATCCAACGGTCCACAAATCGTTTCTTCCAGACTTTCAAAAGGTTCCCTATAAATAGTATATAGGAGGTGTTTGGAATTGCTTATTTTCACCAACTTCTAACTCATACTTTTTGAAAAGTTAATAAGTTGTTGGAATTCTTTATTTTGTGAAAGGATAAGTTAATAAGTCAGGATATTATGTTATTAACTTTTGACAAAAAGTTATAAGGAGGTAAAATAAAGAATCCCAAACACCTCAAAAACCAAATAATACCTAGGGGTGTGCAACATTGGAAGCCCGACCCGACCCGACCCGCGTAAAGACCGACCCGACCCGCGTAAAGACCGACCCGACCCGACCCGATACCCTATATATACAAATTCTTCGGACTGATTACTGGGCCTTGTGTAGTGTGTCGGGTTTCGGTCTTTCATCTGTTCGGTTTGTCGGTCCTATGCAATTGACCGAAACCGATGTTTATTTCCAATTCAACCTCATCTTTTGATCTTGTGGTGTGAGTTCTAGGCAATAACTTCATCAAATCGAAGTGGGTATGTAATTCTATTTCTCCAATTCAAGTATTCAGCATCAAATCTTTAGCTTATCTGGTACCCTTTTTGTTGTTCTTCAATCTTCACTATCCTAGGTACTATGAATTCTATAACATCCTACTTTTGTTAATAATAAATAAAGAGTATTATGTTAGCTTAATTGTGTGTTAGTTTTTGGATTATGATTGAGTTTGGGCTTGGGAATGGTTGGGAAAAAGGTTATGGGCCCTAGGGCCCATGGACTCATATATAAACTCCAAATTCCACCAAACACTCCATTTTCATTTCCTTCCTACACACACACACACTTTCTCTCTAATACCCGGACCCAAATCCGAACCAAGGAAGAACGAATCTCAGGTGTAAACACCATCAAACAACAAAGAACACGTCCAGATCCACGGGTGGTTCAGATCCGAACCCGAACCGAAAGGTGAGTTTTGGTTAAAAAAGATTAAGTTTTGAGCTCGGTTTCGACATGCTAACTGATAGAATGATAGATCGGGCTGTAAGATGTAAGAACAATATAAACTTGGTGAGTCGTAATCTAACGGGTGCGTTATAGCAAGAAAAGGTGATATTTGGACTTTGTAAAACACGAGTATACAAAGTTGGTACAACCCAAAACCCATAAGAAGGGTAAAATCGGTTCCTAAGGAAGAGTCACGGAGGAAAAGGGCTTTAAAATGGTAAAAATGCATAAAAGGAGATTTTGATTGCACAGAAAGAAATCGCATCGCATGCCATGCGAAGCGAATGGATTCCATGCGAAGCGAATGGTTTTCCATGCGAATGAATTTCCATGCAAATGGTTTTCTAAGCGAATGGTTTTCCATGCGAATGGTATTGCCATGCGATGCGAATGATTTTGCATGCGAATCAAATTGTTGTAAATCGTAACCCGATTCATTTTCTGATGCTAGGGGCTGCCGCCCCTAGACCCCGCTACCAAGGGCGCTGCCCCCGAACCCCTGTTAGTTGAAGGTTTCATTAACGTAGATGTATGAAGTAGTTGTAATAGATAATTGATACTCGTGACTTATTACACAGTTAGCCGTACACAGCCAAGGAAGGGCATTACCATTAACTCCTAAGAGAAACCGACTGCAGGTGAGTTCTAGCCCCATTTCTCTTTGAAATGTTTTCGGAACTGTGTGCATACTTGTAAGACTAGAAGTATATATATATACACTTATATACACATATGATGAATGTGAATACCTAAGGCAAGAATGAAAGAATGTGGTAAGAATTTGAATCTGTTTAGTTTGATAACTAAATATGATTGTAAGAGTCAAGTATGAATATAATGTAAGAGTCAGGGTGGCAGGCCCGTCTAATATCTGGGCAAGAATAGAGTGGCCGACTATGATATCGGTGCAAGAAGCTGGGTGGCAGACCCTTATAATATTTGTGCAAGTCTGGTGGCAGACCCTTATAATATCTGTTAGGGGTGTTCGCGGTCCAGTTTTCGCGGTTTTTAGGTCAAACCGTGAACCAAACCGTTAGTAACGGTTTTTGATTTTCGTGAACCAAAACCGAACCGTTGAACTCTTAAACCGAACCAAACCGAACCCTTAATAACGGTTTGGTCTGGTTTGGTTTCGCGGTTTGGTCTTGTTCGGTCTTTATACAATATGTCCAAAATAATTCATGATATGTAAATATTGTACAAGTCACAATAATTTATATAATTTAACAAACAACTTATTTTTACCTTTTTAGAATCTCGTTTAAGAAAATAAAAAACCAATTAAATTTTCTTGCATTTGTTATTTGGGCTTAGCCCACATTTTTTTGGTTTATTATTAATATTTGTCAATATTTAGTAGTGTATATGTATATACACATATATATTATATGAAATATTTAAAAAATACATATAAATAAATCATACGATCCAGTCCGGTTTTATGCGGTTGGTTTTCGGTTCAACCGTAAAACAAACCGTTTACTACGGTTTGGAAATTTTCAAACCAACCGACCTAGAGTAAAGAAAAAAAACCAACCGCGAAACCAAACCGATGGCCGGTTTGGGCGGCGGTTTCAAACCGAACCATGAACACCCTTAATATCTGTGCAAGAAGTTGGGTGGCAGACCCTTATAATATCTGTGCAACAAGTCGAGTGGCAGACCTTTATAATATCTGTGCAAGAATGTAAGAATAATTATATGCTATGTAAGAATAATGTAAAAATAGTACTGGGTAATATTTGTACGTAAATGAAAGAACGTGTAAGAATAAGTACATAAAATGATGTGTAAGAATAATCCTGTAACTGTTAAACTAGAACTCACTCAGCGTATCTGATTTTTAGTATGCACGCAGGTGAATAGAATGCGGCAGGTTGCTTGAGGGGAGGCACGTGACAATAAAGTGAAGACTGGCATCGAAGAAAGAAGATTCACGTGTCATTTATGTTATGTTTTAAGACAAGTTAAATTATGCTAAGGCAAAAATTATGTTTTGTAATATATTGGTTGATGTTTTTATATTTCCGCAAAAAGTTTTATTTAACTCTGATTTTAAAACTGTGTTTATGAGTAAATCCAACGCAAAGTATAGCTCCTGGGACCGGAGCCTTACAATTCATAAAAATATGATTGCTTTTTCTTAAACTGATTAAATTGATCATCAGAGATTCATAGATGTATGAATATATGAGTTAGGTATGATTGTTGTTTAAACTTGTTATTAGGGGATCAATTCAATGGACTTTATATTGCTGCAATATTCTTTGTTAGCGCACACCAACTGTTTGATGAAATGGCTGACTCAGACTACATTCATAATCACCTGCTTGCTTGATCGTATGATGCGGTTTTCATGATAATATTAGTGTTGTACTTAACAATTTAAACTTTGAATTAGTAACAGAATTGCTGCTGGTCCATAAATTTCAAGGTTCGGGCCTATATTTTTTCTAATTTGGGTTTCGGTCCTTAGTCGGGTTTTATCGGGTATTGGCCCGAACCCGACCGGAGACCGATTAACAACAATTATCAGGACCGAAAGATAACTGAGAAAAGTCGGGTAGGTCCAGTTTCGGGTTTTTTAGGGTCGCGTTTTTCGGTCCGGAACTAAATATGCACACCCCTAAAGGGTCGTGTTTAATCATCTAATTTACTTAATTTTTGGGTCTATGTTCTGCTTTTGGGTTATAGAAAACAATATTCCACCTTCTTTATACATAGCCTAGAAAAGCATCTCTTTTGTCCAAGTCTTTATTAAGATGACCATAATTGCTTTTTCTTTCTTTTCTCAACGGGCATAATTGCTTTTTATTTGCTTTATAACTTTTTGTATGCCCATGTCACACTTGTACATTATGCTATAGAAGCTATATCTTAAATATTTTACCACATCTCTTGTTATGCACCAAATATTCTACTTTGGAATCTTCCAACTTTTGGAGACGTACTAGCCAATCAAATACAAGAAGCATAAATGTTATTTGAGTATATTTATTTTTGTAACGAGAGATGATTTATATAGCATGTCAACTTATTTATGGCTTAATGCTATAGATATAGACTCATCTCAAATCTTAATAGTAGCACTTAATCTAGTTAAATAGATGGGATGGGAAAAATTAAAATACAAATGAAGACAAAAATAGAAGTATGAAAAGGAATTGTTGCCACACAAAAAGACTCTCAAAAATTCCAAAAAATTAATTAAAAAATCAGAACTCAAAACACAAATAAAAAACGAAAAAGTTTAAAAATAAAAAATGTTTCCCTCTTCATTCTCGTTCCAAAAAAGAACAACGCCGAAAAGACGCAATGCAGAGACAAATGACACATTGACGAAAATGAACAAAAGACACAATTATAACTAAAAAAAGATACAATAAATCGCAAAATATAACACCATGCCGAACAAAATATAACACAATGTTGAGTAATATAACACAATATCAAGAAAAAAAAAACACAATGTCAACGAAAAAAGACAAAATCAATGACGAAAATAAACACAAAACACAATGATAAACAAAAAGACACAATGGTCTTTTTCACTTAACATTGTGTCTTTTTCGAGTTTTTTTTAGAACGAGGAAGACGGTGAAAATATTTTTGTGTTTTTACTTTTTTTTGGTTTTTTATTAAATTTTGAGTTATGATTATTTATTTATTTATTTTTAATTTTTTTTTTGTGACTATAAATCCTTCTCATCCTTCTCATTTTTGTTTCTTTTTATAAAATAACTTGACCCATAAACTATAACCAAATATTAACATAAGACTATAAACTAGAAGCGGGGAAAAGATCTGATTCCAGAGGAACTGAAACCGGTTGTACGCGATCCGCGGGTATGGATCAAGTTTCGATGCCTCTATAAATTGTACCCAAACCCGAATGAACCGGTTCTACATCTACCCGGCTAAAAACCCGCAACCAAGCAAAACCTAACCATACCCGAAATCGGTTCTTGCCTACTCAAAAAGTTCCTACCTAACCCAGTTCTTGACTTTTAACTTTTGTGGAACATACAAACAACCCGTTCCTAAACAACTCAATTTTCCAAACACTACTATATACGTTAAGTGGCTACAACTAACAATAGTTTAAAATTTGGTTTGGTTAAATAAGTCGCGTCTTAACAGCCAAATAGTGACATAAAATTACATGTGGTCATGTGGAAAACAATCTGAGACAATAGCTTTGAAATTCAATTTCTGAAATGAGTCACATCTATTTGTGGTAATTTGATTTCAAAATTAATGGCTAGGATCTATTTGGATCAACAGTCAAGAAGTTTCAAAGAAATTTCCATACCAATCAAAAATAAAATAAAATTAAGCCTTTCTTAAGGATTATTTATTTCATATTAAATTTTAGCTTTTAAATAAAATATAGTTCTGAAAGTTAGCATATTCAAATTTCAATCTTCCAACTTTGATATCATTAAAACACCTAAATAAATAAATGATATGTGGACCCTCACAATTCACATGAAAAGTAGCTACAAAACAAACACACAAATTCATTTAATTTAAAAAAGCTAAATTACAAAGAAACCCCTAATGACATAAACTAATAACCCAACTTAGAGATAATTTTCGTTAGGTAATTCTTTCAACAGATACGAAATTCTCAAATCCAGAGCAACAACGACCTACCCACTTGTACATTATGCATCCAGACTTGTACACCACTCTAAACATAACAACCTACACCGATTATTCAAAAACCTCAATTAGCTTCAACCCCAGCATGCTCCGGCTGCACCTTACGCGGCCGCCCCCTACCCCGACCGGTCTTCGACGGTGGCGTGTGCTCCGTCGCAACCTTGACCTTCTTCGGCGCCGAAGGAGCATTCGGGTCCTTCTTCGGACGCCCTCGCCCTCTCTTAACCTCAGACCCAGGTTGCGCCGGAGCCGACGCCGACACCGGCGTCGCAGAGTCAGTATGGGCCTGACTCTCCGAAGCCGGGTCCTTGGCTTTCGGAGGACGGCCACGCCCACGCTTAGCGGGCATGGCCGCGTCCGGGCGGGAGTAGTTGTCGTTTATGACAACTAGCTCACCGGTCTCAACAAGTTTGTTGAGCTGATCTGTTAAGATATTATTATGCTCTTCGGGTAAACACCCACAGGTGGACTCGAAGTAGTTTGAGATCGATGAGGTGGTTGAACCTTCTTTTTCTTTCAAAGCATCCACAGCTGCGAAAATCATCTGTACAAAAATAATATTAAGCATAGGTCAATAGATTGGATTGAAACCCTAGAAGTCGAAGATGTGTTTGAGATTATTATTGTTGTTATTATTACCTCTGAATAAGGAGGAAGAGATGGTGGTCGGTTGAGTTCTTCTCCGGCCATTGAATTGAAGAGGTGAAAGAAAGGTGATGTCAGCTAAGAAGAAGCACGGCGATAAAATGGTTGAGACCTTTTGGGGCCGATTTATGTGAATAATTTCTAGGTTGAAGAAAGCAATCGACGGTTGAGGTTTAAGGTGGTGATGAGATCAACGGTGCTGGATATTTTGTGTAATGGGTCACGCGGATTGATGACGTGGCGGATGGGTTTTTATGAAGTGTTTTTGTTGTATGAGTGAGTTTTAATATTTTTTTTGTCTTTGTTTTTTCTTCTCTATTTGAAGTTGGAGAGAGAGTACAGAATCATTTAGTGGATATATTTTTATTTATTTTATTAAACAATAATGTAGCTAAAGGTTTGGTTTCACGGTCGTTTTTTTTAAACCTTTTAAACCGGTGGTTTCACGGTCGTTTTTTTTATGCTTTCACTCGGTTGGTTGGTTTCAAAATTTTCAAATCGTAGCTAAAGGTTTGGTTCGCGGATTATGATGAAAACCGGCCATATGAAATCAGACCAAACTTAAATGTTGTATGCATTATAATCTCTTTTATTTTTTAGTGTTTGACAAGTTTTGTTATGTATATTAAATATAGTTAATATATAAATGAACAAAGTCTTTTTTAATACAAGTAAACACGAATATTACAACTTTAAATTAACCTAATTTTAGTATGATTTTTTATAATCTTCGTTCTTGTTATAATTTTGTATCCTAGGTGTTCCATTAATCTTTACCATGTATGTTGCTAAAAATTATCATTTTTCCTATTTTGTTATATATAAGAGAGTTGGTAACGATTCGGTTTCAATTTTCAATGATTCAATTTTAGTTTGGACGACGAAAAATCGATACTAATGGTTGGGCTCACAAGTTTAACTTGCAAACTATCAAAAACCGGCATCAAGCACCGCTACGTAACTTATTAATTTATTAAAAATTGAAAAAATATAACAATATTATATTCAAATTAAAGAGATTAAAATGCTCGATTTTATGGTGCACTTTTTTTCTACAAAAATATTAGCATACGAAAAAATTATGGTCGTTTAAAAATCGTGGTGGGAAGTTAGTTTAAGATTAAAGTTAAAAACATAATAAGGTTAAAGATGATAGAGCAAACTTGTAAGTTAGGTGAATTGTGTTAAAAGACAAATTTACCCCTTTTACACATGTACTATATGCATTAGCATTTGTAAAACTCTTAAAACCAAGTGTCTTAATTAACTCTTGTCTCATGTATTATATATATATATAGGATCAGGATCATGTGAGAACTCTTTGGGAATTGAGAACTATGAGAACCATTTTGAATCACAAAAAAACCCAAAAATAAAAAAAATTATAAAACAAAAAAAAACACAAAAATAAAAAAAGTAAAAAAACCAAAGTTCTTATTTATCATCCCGGTTTCTAAAACGAAAAAAAATTCTCGGTTTAACTAAATTATACATATACATATATGTATAATATGTACATATATGTACACACATGTTTTTTTTTCTATACACATATGTATAATTTAAGGTAAATGATAATGTACATATGTGTACATTACATAACTAGAGATTAAATGAAAGTATACATGTGTATAGATATAATACGAATTAAAAAGAAAAAAAATCGTTTTTTTTATTATACATATATGTATAATATGCACACACATGTTTTTTCCTATACACATATGTATAATTTAAGGTAAATGATAATGTACATATGTGTATATTGCGTAACTATAGATTAAATGAAAGTATACATATGTGTATAGGTATAATACGAATTAAAAAGAAAAAAAAATCGGTTTTTTTTTTGTTTTTATATAATGAAACCGGAATGAAATATAAGAATTTTGGTTTTTTTACTTTTTTCAAATTTTCGGTTTTGTTTGTTTTATAATTTTTATAATATTTCTAGAGGGTTTTTTTAGTGGTCCAAAATGGTTCTCAAAAGTCAAAATTTGACAATGGTTCTCTTAGGATCCTTACCCTATATATATATATATATATATAGGGTTAGGTTAAAATAAAAACCCACTTGAGTTGTGAAAACTCTAGAAATCCATTCTCAACCACATGTTTTTAATTAAAGTTTAAATATTGTGGTCTACAATTAAAGTACTAAAAAATGTAAACATATATATAACATTTTCTCTCTTCTGAAAGCATATAAAGAAATTAGGAAAAAAATGTTAAAAATAGCAAAAAAAAATGTTTTGTTGATTTTTCGATGTTTTGTATTAAATGTAACAACATATATTACGTGTGTAACAAAAAAAACGATGTTACATAGAGTTTTCACAATTCAAGTGGGTTTTCATTTTATACTTCCCCTATATATATATATATATAGGTGTGGGTTCTAGTGAAAACTCATCTTAAAAAGAAAACTTAAAAACTCCTAAAAACTTCTAAAAAACTATTTTTAACTTTTTTAAAAAATTTTTTTGAAGTTTCTTTTTTTTTCCATTATTTTTATATGTTATCGGTTCAAAAAAAAAAAAACTTGTCAGTAATCTCGTCGATATAGTGCGCATGTGTAATAGTGTGCATTGCATATATGCAAAAGTGTTTGTATTGCATAGAATACAACACTATTGCACATATTTGATACACGCTATTGTATATATGTAATATAAGACCAATACACACATCGAATACACATTAGTACGTATGTGTAATACAACATTAACGCACATGTGCACCACATCGACTTTTATTTTATTATTATTTTTTTTCCATATAATACAACACCACTACACATATACAATACATAAATACTGAATATATGCAATAAAACACTATTAAACTCAAAAATACATAGTAATACACATGTGTAATACAACGGTATCGCACAGTAATACGCATGTGCATTACAACGGGTTTTTTTTTTATTTTTTTTATATTTTTCGAGTGAAATATAAGAAAGTATATGAATAATGGCTAAAACAGAATTTTGAACATATTTTTTTATTTTTAATTAAAAATAATTATTTAGGAGTTTTTTAGTTTTCTCTCTAAAAGTGAGTTTTCTTTTGATCCTCTCTCTCTCTCTCTCTCTCTCTCTCTCTCTATATATATATATATATATAGGCAAAGTGTAAAATGAAAACCCACTTGAGCTGTGAAAACCCGTGAAAACCCTATGTAACATCGTTTTTTTTGTTACATGTAATATATGTTGTTACATTTAATACAAAACATCGAAAATATAAAAAAAAATGTTGATATTTTTTTTACTAATTTTTATTTATGTTTTCATGAGAGAGAAAGTGTAAATAAACTTTAACATTTTTTATTAATTTTAATTGTGAACCATAAGATTTAATATTTAATTAAAACATGTGGTTGAGAATAGGTTTCTAAAGTTTTCACAACTCAAGTGGGTATATATATATATATATATATACGTATATGTATTATCCTAAACCCTAAATTCTAAAATATTCTCACTTTCTCTCAGCCATCACATTCTCACGGCATTCCTAGTTCCCTCTCCGGCTATCAGCTCCGCCTCTAAACTCCGGCCATCAGCCTCGCAGCCACCGGTGCTTCCTTCGGTCTCCACTATTGTCACACCCCGACCTAGGGCCTAGGCGTATGACCAATAATTGGTTACTGATTTGCAAGTATATCAGAGTTACGTTCTTTTAGCGGAATTCATAGAATATTATTATAATGAAATCTTGGGAATTTAATACCCGTTTTGATATTTCAAATACCTGCTATTTTAAAATATGATTCTTCACAATATTTAAATTAGAGTTAAGTGCCATTTTAGTACATTTGGTTTGTCAAACTACGCAACTTTAGTACCGTTTTTGAATTTATTGCAAATGGCTACATCAGTTTTCTAAAACTTGTAATTTTAGTACTTTTTTCTACCCTGTTAATTTTTTTCCGTTAAGTCAAGGGTACTTGGGTAATTTCGGTTATTTTATATATTTTTTCTTTTCTTTTGAAAGCCTTCCCCCCTTTATATAAGTAAAACCCTAAATCCCCAAATCATAGCATCAATCCAAACTCTAAAATCCTAAATCAAGCTATTTCTCTTCCATGGATCCTCGCCAGAAAAACGTACGCATTGCACCCACTTTATGCTCGCCGGAAAAACCACCTCCTGTTCGTCGGAAAAACCACATCATGTTCGTCGGAAAAACCACCTCTTTTTCGCCGGAAAAACGCACCTGTTCGCCGGAAAAACGCACCTCCTATTCGCCGGAAAAACTCACCTCATGCTCGAAAAAAAAACATACCCAACCACCATTGCACCCAACTCTTGCCCGCCGCACCAACACTTACATCCACCATGTTCACCCACCTCGTCATCTCCATCTCCGTTGCACCATCTCTATCATCTCCATCATCGGAAAAAACGAGTTCCTTTCGCTACCAGTGGCCACCGCCACATGCAATCACCATTATAGCCACAAGCAACTTCAAATGGTAGATCCAAATACAAACTGAAATTTGGGGTCGCTGACCGGAATGTATGGTTCAACTTTGTTAACCTTAAAAAACACCATTGTATTTTAGGTAGTGTTGGAAGTCATTATTTTCTTTTAAACAAAATAATTGTTTTAGGTAGGGTTACTTGTGTTGTGTTTATTTAATTCTGTCTTTTTTTTCTACACAATGAGGCAATGAGCAATTGTGTTTATGGGAAATGGAGGGTGATCTGTAGCTTTAAAGAGGGGAATTTGTTTAAAGGAAAAGAGAAAATAATGAAATTATAAAATTACCCCTGACTTAACAGAAAAAAATTAATGGAGTTAGAAAAAAGTACTAAAATTGCAAGTTTTAAAAACTGGGGTAGCCATTGCAATAAATTCAAAAATGGTACTAAAGTTGCGTAGTTTGACAAACCACGGGTACTAAAATGACACTTAACTCTTTTAATTAAAACATATGAGCCATCAGATTACCTTTAATGACTATGTCCCCAATCTTCTAATCTGTCTTGCTTGCCTGTTCTACCTTTACTGTTTTCCCTGAAATTTGGGGGGGAAAATACGTCAGTTATGTGCTGCTAAATAACGCTGACTCAATAAAAAGATTTTCATAATTCATCATAATATAATCATATACAAAATCACCTCGTTATGATACAACACCAATAGTATTCAATGACTCAGTGGGCCTAATCCCATCTCATCGGAACTAAAAATACCAATAGACCACATAATCGGACTTTACTCGCCCTAGAGATAGTCACTTGCCTCATGGTCAGTATGTTTGTAGTGGCCTACTACAAATCATATATGTATGGATCCATACACATGTATTTTAGCCTGAGTGTTTAGTACTACCTTGTATCAAAACGTTTTAGAGAATTTGAACCAACCCACATGAAAATACTTTCATAGCTCTTTACATATGGATAACAGTCAATAGTTTATAAGAGTAAACATTTCATAAACATAGAGGATTCGTACCAATCCTCATATAAATCTTTTCTGACTCTTTATCTATGGATAACCCTCCATAGTAAATTTTTAAAACAGTACATAGACATATTCACGTCATAAAATATTTCACACTTATAAAAAGGTTTGGACGTATTCACCTTATAATCAATGTGTCTCACTGATAATTGTCTGATCTTTATCTCGGACCTGGTATGGCTTGTCTAGACAGAATACTTAAACTTCCCGTGGGCAGCACTCCTACTTGCACGTACTTCTAGACAAGTAACATGTCGGAATTTTCGGAACTATGGCACGAAAACCAAGGTTAAGTGTGTGTGATGTGATGGAGACTTCATCCCCATGGCTGCCTATTTATAGCCTGAACCTGTGCATCTTCGCGTATCGCGAAGCTGCTTCGCGTATCGCGAATGTGCACTAGCTTAGGTGAGTAATCGCGTAGGCTTGTGTAAGGCCCCGAACCCGGTAGCCTTACTTTAGCGTCGGATTTACTCATAAACACAGTTCTTACAATTCAGAGTTCATTAAAACTTTCGCGGAAACGTTTACTTGAAGCATTCGTTACAAAACATTAAATCTTTTCTTTGATACCATAACACAAAACTTTATATTTAAAACATCTTTTCTTCTTTCTTCAGATGCCAGCCGTTCAATCCATGCCATGTGCCATCCTCATGCTAACTCTATAATCAGCTCACCTGCGTGCATACTAAAAGTCAGCTACGCTGAGTGAGTTCTAGTTAATCATACACTATACAATACACATAAACTTATATTCTTTCAGTCATACTTTCATACTTTCTTTACATACATAATCATACGTTTTAAAGAGCCTTTCGCCCTATAACCTCACAGATATTATAAGGGTCTGGTCCCTAACATCACAGATATTATAAGGGTCTGGTCCCTAACATCACAGATATTATAAGGGTCTGGTCCCTAACATCACAGATATTATAAGGGTCTGGTCCCTAGTTCTCGAATATTAGTAGGGTTCGATTCCCTCTTCGTTACCAAACAACCATACATCATACTTCGAGTATTATTAGGGCTCGGTACCCTTTTTGTAACCATACAACCATACAACCATCATTTCCTTCTTTTATTAACTTTATCATGTTCATACACATAAGCATACATATCATACTTACCTTATACATAGCGTTACAACCTGACAGTACGTGCAATATCCGAAGATCGTTCACGTACCATCAAGCAATCATTCATACATATCACATATATCACATATGGCATACACTTATCACTTAGGGTAAATGTATTAACAACACATCGAGTATGCACACAGCCCCGAAAACATAACAAGGAATGGGGCTAGAAACTCACATGAACTCTGCCTCTTCCTCCGATAGTTGTAACTCCCTTCTTTAACTGAGCTCGGCTGACTGTATAAGTTACACGTATCAATACTCGCCTGATCTAATCTGGCGGCCTAGTATTAGCTTACTTTTACTTATCGTTTATAATTTATTTTCTAATCGAACTCGACTTTAGGCGAAGTTAAACCATTGGCGAACTTAGCTTTAGGCGAAGTTAAACCTTAGGCGAACTTAGCTTTAGGTGAAGTTAAACCTTAGGCGAACTTAGCTTTAGGCGAAGTTAACCCTTAGGCGAACTTAGCTTTAGGCGAAGTTAACCCTTAGGCGAACTTAGCTTTTAGGCGAAGTTGTCATCAGGCGAACTTAGCTTGCAGGCGAAGTTCATCAGGCGAACTTAGCTTGCAGGCGAAGTTGTCGGCTGCAGCTACTGTTCGTTCTTAAATCCTTCGTTTCTTAACCAAATAACTCGATTTAGGTATCCACGGAATCGTCTGACCAGCGCCTACAAACCCCAACCATCAAATCGGCCTAACATCGATGTTTAAGGGGTGCGATTTAGGCAAATAGGTTATGGGTTCTTTTAGGTTAACAATTAACCTATCAAATGCTAATCAATTCCAGTAATATTTGTTGTTTTAGGTTCGTTTATAACAAACTAACATAGATCTATGATTTCCCAAACAAACCGAACCTATACGAACGATTTCTAACTATAAACGTACCTTGAACGAGTCGAACTACGAACCCGGTTAAGCCTTGATGTTGTTTTGGTCCGTCACGACGTTCCAGCACCAACAAGCTCGGGTTTTCGCCTTCGGATCTTGGTTCGGGTTGTGTGTGTTTTGGTGGTGTATGGAATATGTGAGAATGAGGATTAAATGGTGATTAATGGTATTTATATTTAGGGATCATGGGCTTAAGCCCATGGACTCTCCTTCCTTCTTTCATAACCCAAGTCCATAACCCATATCCATTACCCAACACTAGCCCAACCCATACCAACTCCTACTCTATTTATTTATTTCCCGATAACCTGCGTAAAATTTCCCTCTATTATTAAGTAATACAATTAATATTATTTTGGAAATTTCGGGATGTTACAGCTTGCCACGTGTCGCCACGTGTCACTCCGGTCTGCCACGTGTCTATGACGTGTCCTGCATCTTCGCGTATCGTGAAGTTGACTTTCTTGTCATCTTCGCGTATCGCGAAGATGCTAAAGTTTCATTTTCAGTCCCTGGTCTTTGGTAGCCTGTCACATCTTGATCATAGCCCAAAAATACTAAAGCGGTCCTTATGCGGCTCGCGGCGATGCGAGCGTGCGAAATGCAAAGTGCACTATTAAAACGCCACATTACGCCCATCGCCCGAGTCCAAGTCCGAGTCCATGCGCGTGCGCGTCGGGTGCTTCACACCCTCCACTTGGACTAGTGAGAGTGGTTAGTTACACAAGAACATTATCAAACAAAACTCCTTCCTTATAAAGTGCTTCCATATCTTTCCTACTTTCCATGTGAAATGGAGTTTCCTTACTTATTCCTTTAACATATAATGCTTTCTTTTCTTTCTCTCATTTCTTTCCATTACTTATCTCATAATTATTTTTAGTCCTTGATCTTTATAAACTTGTCAAATTTGGATCAAAAATTTTGTGGGTGTTACAGCTCTCTACGCTGTCACAGTCGTGTACTTCAAATACTACCAAAAATCACCACTCATTCATCACACATCCACTCTTATCGTATATTATCGTGCATACCATATATTAACAAGTTCGAATTTGTAACATTCGTTACTTTCAAACCCGAAAACTCGATCCATTTTGAATTTTCGGTTTTTGTTTACATGTGTGTGTATGAATATATATAAAATAATGTTATAAACTTTCGTCGCACATTTTCTATGTGACAATCATTATTTTAGTATCTTTACTTACTCGTATTCGTTAAACCCATTCGTTTTAGCGTTTCAATGTATTTTGTTCATCGTTCGTCGTTAATATAATATATACAAGAATTTACGTTTATTGTTCATTCATTTCCTAGTTGTTTTACGCAATTAACGAAACACCGAGGATTTAAAGTTTACGATTTAAACAATTCGCAACTATCGGGTATAATACGAAAATAATCCAAATATATCAGCTTTTAACAAATTTATATATCAATTCAAAAGTTTAAGGGTCTTTTGGTAAATATAATTTAATACATGTTTTTTTCAAAAAAACTAAACTTCAGGGACCAATTATGTAAATAGTTCAAATCAATATATAAAAATCGTACCCAGGCCATCACCCCCCTCCCTCGCGATATTCTGGCACACCAACTTCCGACGCCGGAGAATTCCCATAACCCCTGTAAAACATGCTTTTAATCAATTAAACGCTTATAGAAGCCATGTATCTTGACGAAAAACCTTTAAACATCATTATTAACATGTTAAAACCTCAATAAACGGCTAATCAATTCCATAATTATCTTAGAAACAGCTGGAACTTTTAAATTTCAATCAACGATCATTAAACGATATACGCTCCAATTAGCACTATAAATAGGATCCTAGACTTCATCTAAGCACACGACAATCATCATTCTAATCTAAAACACTCAAAAAACCATTAATAATCCGTCAAGATTCATTTTCCGGCAAAACACCGTTCTCCGTCAATCCGTAACAATACCAAGTAAGTATTATGTGGTTTTGCATCATTTTTCATTGACAATTAAAAGCCCTAACATAGTTTGATCATTCATGGAGCCAATTAACAAGATTAGATCTAGGGTTATGAAAATGGGGAAGATGAATAAGGTGCTGTTTGTTTTTTCAGAGGTAAAATGTCTGCAGCCTGCGGACCACATCTGCAGGAATCTGTAGCAGAAGAGGTGGACCAAACATTTGCAGTCTGAAAGAAGAACACTGTTTTTAACGTCTGAAGACTGCTAAAATAAAACAGAAATTTTTAAATAAGCTGAAATTTAAATAAAAAAAGTCATTCAACATCAAAATTTAAATAATAGTCAAACAACACTGAAATAATATTTATAAAACCACAATAACATTTTTCTTTAAATAATTTGTTCGGTACTTTGCATTAACTGCTCAACAATTTCATCTTGCACAATACACACATATTGGATTTACATCTAGTTTAATTCTGTACTTTGCAGGCATACTTGTAAATGTCTTGGTTAAAACCCGGGCTCTTGCTTCATATTCATTCCATTTGATGGCTCAAACATCATTATCTGAAAGTATCAAGATAGATAATTTAAAACAAAAAAAGATTTGACCAGTTTTACCCAAACCCATTTTGACCATAACTAAAATACCTTTACCTGGTTTGTAGGACTATGAGGTAAAATGTTATGAGCAAGATCTTCGTTAAGTGATACACGAAATGGAGGCCCGGCACATACCTCATGCTGCATTTAAAAAAATAATAAAATAAAATAGTAATAATAATAATAATAATAACAGGAATTATCAAATAAAGCTAGTTTAGTTATTGAGCCCGAACTAGAGCCTTATATGGGAAGGTCGTTTAGACTCGTCAAGCCTTAATGAGCCATATAAAAAAAAGAAAAATTGAGGATAATCAAAATAATAATGAATAAATAAATATTAAATGAGCCGATTTCGAGCTGAACCCGAGCTTAGAAAACGAGTGCCAAGCCAAGGTCTCTTTAGAAAAAGAGCTCGAAACAAACCGATCTCAAGTTATTGTAGGTCAAAACGAGCCACTCTAGAGTCTAGACTAGTCGAGCTTGGGCTCGGGTCGGCTCGTTTACACCCCTAGTGACAACAACAAAACCCCATAGTAATCAAATTAAGAATGACCACTATTAATATCATAATATATCATAAGCAACAACAATAGAAACAATCTGGATCAATTCATTCCTTTACGAAACCCTAAACAGTAATTGAAATCAAACCTAAACATAAATAAATCAAACTTAATAAAATTCTTAACTAGCAATTATCAATACATCAATTATCATTGGACAAGAAGCTTACGTTGTTGATAGATATGAACAATAGGTTGGCGGATGTAGGTGGTGAATGGTGGCTGGAGGTGAGCACCGACTGTAGGGGAACGGCGGCTGGAGGTCGCCGGAGGTGGAGGATGCAGGTGGCGGCAGCACACCGGAGGTAGAGGGCTGGGGTGACGGGATGGATGAAAGGGGCTAGGGTTTGAGAGATTTTTTAGAGACCTGATGGAAGATGGAACAAAGAAAGTATGATAATTTTAGAAGATTTGAAAAGTGGTGGTCCATGTCTGCGCGAAGAAGAGGGCGCGCAGACGTTTTTTAATGAAATGTCTTCTGAAAAACAAACAGTCTGCCAACTTAAACGTCTGCGCGTGGTCTGCGCGGTGCAAACAAAAGAGGTCAGGAAGATCTTTTGTGAAAAAACAAATACCACCTAAGTGTGTATATACATATATATCTTTGGTTTCTGTTATAAATATTATACACAAGCTAGACCAGCTGGTTGAACTATATGGGTGTGGATGTGAGGACCCGGGTTAGGCCGTTTCATTTCTTATTTTTTAAAAATCGATTTTGTTTTATTATATTTAACCAAGTAAATTCATTACAAATTATACAAATCATTTTAAATAAATTAAAATTAGTTTTCAAACTAATTAAAATTTGTAAATTATAATTTATTGTTTTCAATTAAAACCCAACTTTCATATTTCGTCAAACCTTTAAAACGAAATTATATTCCCGTTACTTTATTAATTTTAAAATTGTTAAATTTGAAGCTTATAAATTCCGTTACATTTATTAAACTTTTAACCCACTAAATTTCATTCGTTATACCATATTTCGTTAGCTTATAATTCGTAAACTTTGATTCGCTAATCTTTATTAGTTTTAGCCCGTTAACTTTATTTCAAAGACTTAGTTATAATCGTTCAAGTTAAGATTTTTATTTAAAATTCGTTCAATGTTAAACGGTAACTTTCACATTAATATTAAAGTTATAATATTAAAAACCGTTAAACTTCCGTAAAGCTTAGAATAATATTAAAATAATCAACGCCTTAAAATAATAAAATTTATAGCGCATCATCTTTGAAACTGAATAATTAACCCGTATAATTCTGTTAGTTAGTCTTTAAATTTTCGTATTTCCTATTTATAGTTCGAGAAATTGAATAATTTCGAGTTCTTTAACGTATTTTCGGTTGCTTCGGTTTCGTTGTCGTTTTGGTTTTTCATTGCAATGTGTATATTAAATTTCGAGGTGAGTTTCTCACACCCCCTTTTTAACGCTTTTACAATTTTTGAGGGTAGCATATATCTTATCTACTCAATGGTTTATCGAGTCATTTACAAAACTGCGATTCATATCGTGGACTTGTGTGTTTACGTGCTTACTTGCTTACGTGTGTTGATTTTAATTTCAAGTGGTTGCCTCAATAAGTATGATCATACGCCCCCCTTTGCACTCAGGACAATTTTGTTATGAGTGGAAAAGGGACCCCCGATCCGAGTACGTTGGTTGTTACCGACTGGAAAGGACATTGCATTCAAAGTAGTTATAATTTTCACAAGTTTCATGGAATTGCATGATTTTTTATGTATTATATCAATTTGTGTGAACTCACCAACTATTCAATTAGTTAACCGTATTATATATATATGCTACAGGTACCGTTAGTAGAAAATGACACATGGAGAAGATACTAGACTAGGTTGTTTAAACCAATTAGTAAACTGCTTATTTGTATCTATTTTCCTTGTATTTCTTGTTTCAAACTTGTATACTTGACTTGTAAATTAATTAATGATAATATTGTCACTTAATAGTATCACATGTGTTTTAAACAATATGTATGTCACACTTTGCCGTTTTCGCTTTAGCCAGGGTGTTACAGATTGGTATCAGAGCCGTGACTATAAGTAGGGCTGTCATTTTTACCCGAAACTCAACCCGAAAAAACCTCCACCCGAACCCGAACTAACCCGACCCGAAAAACTCAAACCCAAGAAAAGACTAACCCGAACCCGAACCGAAGTAATGCGGGTTGGTTTTCGGGTTTGATTTATAAGTTTTGGGTCAAACTGAAAAACCCGAATAAACTTTTTGTTTTGAAATTAACTATATTTTTAGGTATAATAGGATGAGTCTTAGTCACTAAAGTTATCAGAATTTGAGCATAATCGACTGTTCTTATTCCAATTATTATGGATCGATTGTTCATTGTTAATTTATGTTTTCTGTTTATTACTAATAGCAACCGTAATTAAACAACCAAATCACGTCTAATTGAAGACGATTATGGTTCGAGTTAGTTACTTGGTTTTACTTTTCTTTTGAGTTGTTTTATGACTTTTTCAAGTTATGTTGATTTATTGTTTGATTACTTGCGACGAGCAAATAAGAATATGTTGTTTTAATTTTATGATTGAAGTTTTTTAAATTTTTTGTATTATTTTCTAGGATACTCGAAACCCGATTAACCCAACCTGAAAAAACCCGAACCCGAATTACCTGAACCCGAAAAATCCGTGAGAGATTTGGGTTGGGTTTCGGGTTAAGATTTAAAACTTTAAAACCCGAAGAACCCGACCCGAAAAACCCGAAACCCGAAGAACAAACCCGAAGAACACCCCTAACTATAAGATAGGACATTAAACGTAGTGCCCTAGTTAGTTATAGCTTATTTGTTTATTTGCTTATTTGTTTAGGGTTGCATGATTAGAAATTATGTGAGCCCTATGTGATTGTTCGAATGCACATGCTATATTACTTTATTACTATTGATTCGATTACGCCACAATTACACAAGCACACACACACAAGTCTAAGGCTTATGTTTAAAACGAAGACTTTCAATTATTTTCAATCGGTTTTATTTCGGTTTTCCGATATTTCTTCTTCATAAAGACGATTCTATGTGGCGTATGTAGTTACTGTAAGGGAGACGTGCTTGTTTTCCGAACTCTTGACACCAAGGTTATTGAAACCTAAGGATGAGCAATGCGCATAAATCCCAATCAGCTGCGGGACGTGGCTGCTTACCTGGAGATTTCGGAAAAGGGCATGAAACCTATTAAGCCAAAGCATACAAACCAAACGCCATACGAATTGCAACTTTTTATGCTTTCAAGCGTGACCATGCTCACTTTGTGAAAAGAATATGGTTACACTCCTAAGGATGTCACACAAGTCATGGTGGTTCATGCGACGTGTGACTCCGACACTCAATGTTTTACAATGTGTTTTAACTAAAAGTCTGGACAAGTCGTGGTGATACACGGATACCCATCTTTTGGTTCGATTTAATTACGCATTTTGATTGTGTGTTTTAATTGCAAGTCTGTCAAGTCGTGGTGATACACGAATACCCAACTTTCGGTTCGATTTGATTACGCATTTTTTGATTTTATTGGAACATACGAGTTATGATAATTCATACAACGTGTGATTCCGAAGACTTAATTGTTTATATTGCAGTTTTGAAAAGTCATTGGGTTATGTGAATAGTCGAGTTTTAACTTTTTTTCTGTGTTTATATATTCATAAAATTTCTAAAAGTCGTACTATTGCATGAATCGTCAAGTTTCAACCATTTCTTTATTTATAAATTCTGTTATTAAATTTGAAAAGTCGAAAGGTTATGGTGATGCATGAATAGTCGATTTTCTAATTCGTTTTCTTTATTGGTATACACTCATTATTTCTTATGTTTTGAATTGAAAATATGAAAAGACATGGTGATACATAAATAGTTGATTTCCAATTCGTTTCTTTATATAATTCGATTATTATTATGGATTCAATTGAAAATTCGAAAAGTTATCGTGGTACTTAAACACTCGATTTCCAATTCGATTTCACTACTTATATTAAGTTAGTATTGAATCCGTAATTTCATTTCAAAAGTTTATGTATTTTCCATATGTTTATTCAAAGATTTTCGAGGTTATTATTGAAATACGAAAACTCATGCTAATTCGTGAGCATTTCAATTTCAATTTCGATTTTCAAATTTTGTTTCATGCGATTGTATTTCTTTATTTATTTTCATATTTATAGATGGATTCCGATTTTAGAAATCTCTCATGAAATGTTTCTTTTGATTTTGATATGAATTTCATATTTACGTTCCGCGTCACGTGAATTCTTCATGGCCTGTTTAATACTTGTTGGGGCGTGTGCTGCCACATGGGCCTAATTGGGCCGAGGTCCAAGCAAACCTACTTTAGCAGGTCCATTGTTGAATGAGTTGGGCCTTGGTGTTGTGGGATAGAGGCAAGGTGGAATGGGCCACCGGTTTGGGTAATAGGATTGATTATGTTGCTAGACAGCCCACTAATGTTGTGGAGACCAGGCCGAAGACCCATAGGGACCAACGGTGGGTTTGTGTGTATTACCAAAAGGCCCATATGAATTTTTTGGAGTGCCCCTTGCCTCTTCCATGGAATTGCCATCGACGACCACAACCACCACGATAGGGGCCACAACGACCGTGTCCCGGTCTAAAATCAGCATGGTAACTAGGATCGCTGTCCGGTTTATTAGTAGTGGCGTGTAGAGCTGTGTTAGCATTGATGGCAGTAGCGGCGACTTGAAGAGATTTCCGAGTTTCTTCATGTATAAGTCTTGAACAAGTCGCATAAAAAGATGGCAAAGGTTCCATATTCTGTAAAAAATGTACCAATGCCTTCATATTGTTCATTAAGACCAGTAATTAGTTGAATGACCAGGTCTGTCCACGTTGTCAATTTGGTCTACGAGAGTTTTTAATTCTTGACAATAAGCATTCATGTTTGGGAAGTTGCCTACGCGGGGTAGTAGCAAACTTGGTTTTGAGGTGGAAACCCGGGAGGGTTTATTGCTAGGGAAAATATTAGCAAAGGCTTTCCATGCGGCGCGAGCCATTGTATTTTTCTTCCAAATGGTGTTAAGCACGTTGGCTGCAAGTATATGTGGAGTTTTCATATCTGCTCGATCTTTGTTGGACGAGGAGCTTTGAACTTTTGGTGTCGAAGAAGTGAGATGGTCATAAACCATGTAAGTTTTGCAATGAATAATAAATAACTCTAACCAGGTTGTGTATTGCACATATTCTATCTCCTTAATATTACGAGGATGAAATTTTTGATGTTCGTTGACGGTAATGCGGGGTAAAAGCTTATTGTCTATGTTGAGAAAGAAGAGGATGGGAGGATTATGGCCATGATCGATAACCGTAGCCGTGAGAGAAAGAGAGAGAGACAGAGAGAGAAGGGGGGGGGGGGGTAGGGAGGTGGTGGCGGCTAGGGTTTAGTGAAGGATGACACCATGATAGAATAAAAGACTTTTGGTAAATGGCTCTTTACCGTCTTTCTCATTTACGTATGATATAAATACACATACAAGGTTTCTTTTACAAGACAAATATCTCAACTGACATGCTAAATACAATGTATGAAATATGTGATAAATATATATAAGTCTATGAGGTTGCTTGTGATAATTGGTCGAAACATGCATCACCAAGAGTAGGTGAACACAATACTAGAAAAATGAGTATCATCGCGAATAGGTGACGTACATATCACCACAAGTAGGGTAAATACGATATTGAAAAACAAGTGTCACTACGAGTAGCTGGTTCGCATGCTAATGCTAGTAAGTAGATACGACAACGTGTGAATTAATAGATATACATGGGTGATAATGGAATAATGGAATGGTACTCGGGTTGACCCGATACAGTTAGAGCTGATTAAAGAGTAGTCTTAAAAGGGGGTATAGAATGCCAAGTCCCAAATGCTGTTTTATTAAGTGTCAAAACTAACATATTGTTGATAAAAATATTTAGAATACTTTTGTACGATTAATAACGAGTATCGTTTAACACGTTTTAAATGAGAAAAACAACTATTTATAAATGAGTAAAGAAATTTGGTGACCTAAATTCGTATTTAAGTTCAATATAAAGTTTTTAGAAGATAGGAATTCCACGAAAGTCATAAACTAATAATACAAACTCGTTAAATACACAAACGGTTTGCCGTTCATCAAAACATGAGTATGAGTATGACAAGTGTATGCCAGCTAAACCGTATTTGCACCAACATACCATGGAATTTAGAGCATATGCCATGGTTACTCCCACGACCAACCGCTACAAATGTTGTTATAATCCATTATTATAATGTTTACAATTCATTTTCCACTCCTATAATTAAAAAATCGAACAAAGGTAAAAACATTGCATTAGTCACTTATCAATTCCTATGCACAAAGATAAGATAAAAATAAAAATTCAAAATTCATCCCCTTGGCAACAATTTTGATCATCCAAAGTTCAAACTATTGTTTTTCAACTAGAATTTTTACACCTCGATCAACTTCTACTTTATATGTCCTTTCGAATCCTTTCTAGAACATACTTACGGTCCAAGCAGAATGAGATGCTTCCGCTTTGTCATTAATACCCTCGATATCAAAGACACAAAGCGGTTTGTTTTCCTTATAGCTGTTATCTTCTTCCAAACTCGTTTTCCTGGCATGATCCTGGTTTAAATCATTCGCCAATGTCATTAATGACACATCAAGCTCCTTAAACTCATTTAAGAGCCACCGTGTCTCAATCTCAAACCCCACAACAGATTCATCATGTGACCTTAAACGCTTGGAATCTAAAACCTTAATGTCAACTAAGGATTCCTTGGTAATGCAACATGAAGCATGCGGGCATTTTTGTATCATTTTCGCCTTCGTTTTTCCCTCGTAATCTAAACTTTCTCTTTGTACTTTTCAAGCTTGTTCTCAAGCTCAATATTATCCTTCTCTTGCTTCATAACAAGTTCGTTTAAGAGCTGAAAAACCTCATGATCATACTCCGCTTGTTCTTCCATCAATCTTTGATTTTGAATGGCTTTAAGCTGAATTGCAACCTTTTCTTCTTGAAGTCTGGTTATCATAACCGTTGCTTGGTTTGCAGCTACTGCAGAAGCCTTACGTTCTTCATCTAGTTCTATGTATAAGCGACATACCGCAAGTCTTTCCGCTTTTAAATCTGCCATTAAACTATCAACCGTGACGGCTTTATCTTTTTTATCTTCTTCATCTCCACATGATGATTGCAAGAGCCTGGCTTCTGTATAGTGCATACTATTACTATTGGATAAAATGATTTAAACTAGCTAGCTTGCGACAATTAAACAACTGGTAGATTGAAAATAATAACAAAGTCTATGTAAATTCGGTTTTTCTATAATGGAAAATGATTAAGCACTAATTGATTGAAAAACTTTAGATGCGTCCCTTTTGATAATATTTCGGTCATCATCTTAACTTATTAAATAGTTGGTCTAGAAATGAAGTATGCAATCTTTACCTTGATCTCCATCTTCATCACCATTCACACTAGAACTTCTGCTACAACTAGTTGATGAATCAGTCCACTCAAGAGGGATTATCTGGTCAAAAACTTGTATGTGTGGACTCTTATTCTCAACAGGAAGATCCATGAATTCCACCATTTGATTGCCTTCAAATTTTGATTCGATCTTTGACGCACTGCTGAATGATCTATCAACAGACATTGCCTGAAAGTTGATGCTAAAACACGAGCGCCTTCTGCCATTCTCAGTTGACAACTTTTGACTCTCAAGGCAATGATAATGATTCAAAAACTTAGTTGCATGTGCTTCACAAATAAGGTTTTGAAACGGGCTTACGTTGGTGTTCGGGTCAAACAAATGATCAATTGTGGAACACCAAACACAGGGGGGTTTAAGACTGTAGTAAGTAGCAAACTTTCGGATAAGATATGAGAAGATGGAGTTGAAAAGAAGCATTATGATTAGGATCCATTCGAGTACTGCGTACGATAGCATAAGGATTGTTTTGTGGGTGGCAGCCATTGATGTTCTTGAGGATGATTTGAAAGATATAAAGAATAGGGAAAAGAAAAAGGAGGAGACATAGTTGATCAAATTAGGGGAGTTAATATGATTATGATGGCCATGGTGATTATTATTATGATTCCCTCACACCAATTTTTGTCTACTCCTTAATGAAAGTAATTTCAGTTAAGGCTTAATATGTTATTATTAAGGCCCTTTTATCACTATGCCAATTAAATCATTTTTTGTTTTATTTCTCAAATCAACATTATCGTTTTGTTTTTATCATATGTTTAATTGGATAATATATAAAGATAAAATATAATCATAAACGTTTTAATCTTAGTGTTCTATAGGATAGTTACTATTTTATTTTTTTATAGTTTGTTTAGAAATAACACGGCTAGAAAATTGAGTATCCAAGACACATCAATATTATCAACGGCATGTACTCGGTTACACAGATAACATATGTTGACACATATCCACTCACTTGACCTGTTGATGATCCACAACATGTGGAAAAATATATGGTCTAGTGGTTGGAGACTGAAAGAAATGCTGACTCTTTGGGTTCAAAAACACGCATATCCTTATTATGTTATCACCGGTGATCTCCTGGTGCTTTCAACATTAAAAGATCTCACGTTGCTCATCATGATCCATAGGCATGTACTTATATTTACGTAAAGTGTACTGTATTATTACATCATCAACAAACTACTAATCATTTATTTAAGGACTATTGGTTTTTATTGGTCCCAAGTATTTCATTTTTGCCGGCGCTGGTCCCAACTATCACTTTAACTGCCAACGGTCCCAACCTTCACACAAGTGTCTGCCACCAGTCCACGACTAACCGAGTACTAACTCTGTTATGTTTTAGCTGACGTGTCCATCCTACGTGTTAAAAAACGTTGACGTGGCTGCGTGCGTGTATATTAATAACAAAAACCCTTCTCCTCCTGTATATTCTCGCAAAGTCCTCGAAGCACACGAACCCAACCTCGTTTCTTATCCACCTCACTTATCATACGCCTACACTCCTCTAACGTGCACCGTCCCTCACCAACAATCATCTCAAACACCGCAAACAACTCCTCCGCCGTTATCATCCCGTCACGGTCCGTATCAAACACCTCAAACGCGCCTCTTATCTCCTCCTCACGCGCCGCCGGGACCAAACGCCGCACCGATCACTCCAAACTCCGTCAAGCTTATGCTTCCGTCGCCGTCGGTATCGATCTCGTCGATCATTAGCTTTAACTCCTCAGCCGGAATCGGTTCGGATCCTCCGATCCGGTTTAGTAAGGATTCTAGCTCCGATCTGGTTATTCTTCCGTCGCCGTCGGTGTCGAGTAGGTTGAAGGCTTGGATTAGTTCGTCGTGTGGTGGTAGGACGCTCGTCGGAGTGGTGATGCCGGTGGATTTTGGATTACGGTGAGATGATTCCGGTGAGGTGGATGACGTGGCGAGTGATGAGTTGGAGGAGTGGAACGACGACGTATCGGATCTGGAAATGGTGGTTCGTTTCTTTGATCTGAATAGGTTCTTAGGGTTTATTTTTGCGACGAGTTTCATGATTTATAATATTTTTGTTATTAATATACAGGAGGAGAAGGGTTTTTGTTATTAATATACACGCAGGCAGCCACGTCAACGTTTTTAACACGTAGGATGGACACGTCAGCTAAAACATAACGGAGTTAGTACTCGGTTAGTCGTGGACTGGTGGCAGACACATGTGTGAAAGTTGGGACCGTTGGCAGTTAAAGTGATAGTTGGGACCAGCGCCGGCAAAAATGAAATACTTGGGACCAATAAAAACCAATAGTCCTTTATTTAATATACGTGGATTACCATTCAAAAAGAAAAAAAAATGGAGGCAGCGGAGAGAGATAAGTGGGCACGAGATGTGACATAGAACGAGGAGGCATGAACGATACACTAGCGATGGTTGTGGCATCACATGCTGGGCGGATGATGATGCAACAATTTTTCTTAACAATCATATGAAAAGACATTACACCGAAAGGAATTAAGACCACTATCATTTGACAACCCTCAAGCTACTTAGTTTTTTTTAGTAATAATGCTTTAGCTTTTTTTTTTTAACGGCCAACAAAAGCAAAATTTTATTAAAAAACACCAAGCAATCGACCTGGGACTAGCAAGACACTAGCTCAAGGACCAAGATACACCTAACAAAACCACCACGGAACATTTACAAAATGTGCCTAGCTATATCTTAAACTTACACCAATTCTCCCAAGACAGCTAGACCCACCCGACCTATTCTTAACCCAAAGATATCCAAGTGCTTTTATATTCCCCACCACGATTTCCGCCGTAACCGCCATGCCATTAAACACTATGTCATTTCGCGCCTTCCATAAGCACCACACTGACACCAGATAGACCGCGTGGAAGAACTTCGCCTGTCGTTTTGAGCCCTTTATAAATTTATATAACTCAAGGATATCTCGAATACTAAACGCGAAAATATGCGGAACCATACACCAAGTTGAAACTGCTTGCCACACCGCTTGAGCCAAACTGCATGAGACAAAGACATGCCCGGTTGTCTCATCCGCCTCTCCACAAGCCGGGCAATCTAAAGACCCAACAAACACATTACATTTTGCCAATAAGGGCATCATCGGAATCCTATCTAACTCCGCTCGCATACTAGAATACCCACTTTACCAGGGACCCAATTATTTCATTTTACTCTGAACCTGGGATGGGTGAGCCTAACCCTATTAATTTTTTCTTTCAACTTGAAGTTGAGAAACCTCCTAAATCATCCAGATCCCACCCAACCTTATCATTCCCATCCTCCAACACTACATTTTGACATAATTGAAGAAGTTCCCTCAACTCCACCATTTCTGGACCTGAACATGGTGTTCTCAACCAGCCCCAAGTACTACATATTTCACCATTTACCATGATCAGACTGTCTGCCAAAGTACACCCTTTCTCCCTTTCCAGCCCGAACAATATAGGGAATTTAATGCTTAGTATTTCGTTCCCGATCCAGTAATTTAGCCAAAAAAGAGAATTGTTTCCACTCTTTAGCACTTGCATTAATATTATATCCAAGCGAATCCCCAACATTTTCAGCTCGTCTGTAGTTTTCTTTACCTGTTTCCATGGTCCCGGAATCGACATCTTCACTGGAATGCTTTGTCAATCCCTCGACTTATGATGAATCGACCAGACTACCCTCCTCCACAGACTTCCCCGCCCTCCTTTGAACCACCACCACCACTTTGCCAACAAAGCTCGATTCATATCCCAAAGCGAACCTAAACCAAGCCCGCCATAATCCTTCGGAGCAATCACCCGTTCCCAAGCGACCCAATGAATCTTTGAATTTTCCTCCGAACCACCCCAAAAGAATGTTCTTCTTAGTTGGTCTAGTTTATCTAACACGCCGTCAGGGACCCGAAATAGAGAAAAATAATAGGTCGGTAAAGCATTAAGTACCGACTTAATTACCGTGACTCGTCCCCCGAAAGATAAAGTTTTAGCTTTCCACTGTGACAATCTCTTCTTGAACATTTCTACCACCGGATCCCATGCCGCAATACGATTCATATTCCCTCCGATTTGGAGACCCAAGTGCTTAAACGGAAAACTTCCAACCCGACACCGGAGTAACTCTGCCATATTCTGTTCTTCCATCCGGTTCACACACATACTGTCACACCCCGACCATGACGGAAACGTCGGGGCTCAACCGATTGTTCATCGCACACGACACTATTAAGTGACAATATTTAATCAACTCATTTAAATTCATAAAAACACAAAGAGTCACATAACTTGTTCATACAATAACCAAATTCAAATCATAGTAAATAATATATTGTTCGTTTTGCTAATATCCTAATAGTCTCGATAACGTTTTTTTTTCTTCAAGTACTCGAGTCAACCTAAAGTCAAACCTGTAACATTGCATAAATAGATTTTGTCAACACAAAGGTTGGTGAGCAATTTCATAGTTTTTGAACAATAGATATATAATATGAAATTCCACAACTTGTATACAAAACAACAAATAATAGCAACAATTTAGATAAATGAAATCGTTAATAAGAATACATTAACGACACCTTTCTATAAGGGGATGCCAAATATACTCGGATGTCACACCCCAACCGACGGCGGAATACGTCGAGGTGAGACGGTGATTTTTCATAGCACATGATACTACGTGTTACAATAGTCGTTAAATTTAATTTAATATCAAGCAATACAGAGATAAAATGAATTGTTTTATAGTCATCTAGGTCCAATCATGCAATCCTATATCTTGCATCAAGTAATCTTCAACAAACAAATTTCCTATACCTGAAAAACATGCGAGAGTGTCAACTAAAAATAGTTGGTGAGAACATAGGTTTTAATAAAATAAATTTTAAGTTGAAAGCAATCCATATGTGTTAAGTTACTTTGTATACTTTGTGATTACAACCAAACCTCTGACACATTTAGCGAGTCGTCTAATCCATGATTATACTATTATGTTTAATGTTTAACGATCGTCGGATTCTGAACACACAAGCCTCTACCTAAGGCCTGCGTGGGCGGGTCGGGCCAATAGATCTATCATCATACTACCACGGGCTTTAACAAGTTAATGGTTGTACATGCGATTAAGTATACACTTGTAATAATCACACAATGAATATCATGAATAAAGCTTGAATCAAATAACATGTAAAACAAATTGATTATGCATGTTTCCACCCCGAAGTATAAAACGTTTAAAAGCATGTAAAAGGGGCTATGAACTCACATTCGTTGATGAATTGAGACTTGTAACGCTTTTGTTTAGAGCCCTAATGATCAAGAAAGTTGTTAGAATGTGACCCTATTTCGGTGGAATAGAATCCCCGACCTCAGGTTCCCAGGAAAAGGTAAGTGGGTCCATTCACGCCCGGACACGCCACTTGGTTTTTCCTTAGGCCGTAGCCTTGGTGACAGAACCCTTGGTTGAATATCTATAGACTTGGTGTTTGTTTGGAAGTACAATTGGATTTTAGGGTTTCAAGTGATACTTTATGGTTTAGGGTTTTAGATTATCTTTTCTAGAAAAGAATAGATTATTTACTGTTCAAGACACGAATTTTTAAAAATAGTAAACCTTTGAGTTAGATTACGAAAATTTTATATCTTGTAACCGTATGAGTTTCTTAACATGTATATTTTTTATAAGATTTAAGTGTTTATAAAAAAATATATAAAATTCATAGACTACCGAGGGGTCTGATTCTGAGTCAGTTTAGTAGAAAAATAACTAAAAATCGATACTTTAACAAATTAAGGAGATTCTAGTTGGATAATTTTTATAATTAGAAGGTCTACAATATATCCAAAAATTGGGTCATAATTCGTAAACATGAGTGAGTTATGACATTCGTTTTGAGGCTAAAGTTATCTGTTAGGATTTTCAGCAAGACCCTTTGTTAAAGAAAAATAATAAAAACGTTTTTAAAGTTTATAAAATTTTACACCAAAAATTACAGAGATACTAGACACATAAAGAACCAATTTAGGCTTTTGAAATTCGTGATTTAGATATATTATGACTGATATCTAAGCGTTGAAATAAAAGGTTTTTCTGCAGAATGAAAGAACAAAACATTATACGGAAATTAGAACTTACTAGGAAGGAAACGAGTTGTGAATCTTTGAGAGGATGATGATCACGAATTTTCAACCTTGGGGCTTTGGAATATGCAGGTTTGGAATGAATATTAGGGGTGCTAGAGAGTTCTATTTATAGGGGTGTTTAGAGAAGAGATTATGATAAATTAGAGATAGAATTTGACTAGGACTTGAATTCAAATTTGGATAAGGCTAATCTTGGAGATCAAGAATAGAATATTCTAGAAGGTTATTCTTAATTTGAATTTAAGGATATAAATAAAATTACTTTAGAATAAAATTGACAATGACAAATATTAAATCTAGGCATTCCTGGTTAAACGTGTCACGTTAACGATTAACCATGTATAACTAAATGTACATAGAAACATGTAATTGTGCATATGAAAATAATATTAATAACTAGAAATAAATAATATATGATTCCATAATAATATAGATGGTGAACTAATACATGGACCTTATTAAATACGAGTATAAAAGATTAGTGATTTCATGCATGAAAATGCATAGGTGTTACATCGGATTTTGTATGAAATCGTTAATAAGAATACATTAACGACACCTTTCTATAAGGGGATGCCAGATATACTCGGATTTATGAATCAACCATCCAGCGGTAAACACATTAGCACTTAAACATATAAGCATATAATCACCAAATCGAGCATTTATTTAAGTGAAGTATACAATAAAGTTTGTAGTTTAAGACTAAAGTATAAATCATTTGGATTTGAATAAGTTTGCAATGTCACCCCCAAAATATAAAAGAGTGAAAACGGGGGATGAAAGTACTCACATTCAAGTAATAAACTTGAAAGATTTGATGATTTGGAGATTAACCGGAACGATGAGTTTAACGAACGAAGCCTAAAGGAGAAGAAGTCTTGTATTAGAAAAGTTGTCTTGGAAGTCTTTAAATGAAAATAAATGATAAGAAATATAAACAATTTAAAATTTAAGGTTTAAAATGTAAATATTTAAAAAATTATAATAATAGTCCTTTAAAAATGTAAGTTTGCTCGAAACCGGGTTAAAGTATCTAGCCCTTAATTTTACTCAACCTATGTTAAGTAATAATGTGGGTAAAAATGCAAGAAAACAAGTCCCTTTATAATATAGATACTAAAACGGGTTTTAACGAGTGTTCGGGTGGTCGGTTCGGGTCTTGGTGACTTGACCAAACCCAAAATCAACTTTCCCAAAATAATAAATGTATGAGATAACTCAATAAATCTTAAAGAGACTTAACCAAGTATGTAGTTCTATTGTTTTAGAACTAACAACGTCCGTTAATCGAGTGTTCGGTTTAGTCGGTCCAAACTTTGTTATAAGATCAAGTTGGATTCAACATTTCGAGTACTTTGTGAAAATAATTAAAATCAGTTTATAAAGTATTTTTAAAGAAATATATAACCTTTAATGGTTAAAAACACACTTGTGTGTCTTAAGCGAGTAAACTTTGTTTAGTTCGGTTTGGTTCGGTTTTTTTTTATCTTGGAATAAGGCCAAGAATGGTTAGCACATGTCCAAACATCATAGAACTTTTAAAATAATTTATAAATAATAATACCAAAGTTTTACATACAAAAAGTCAACAACAAAGTCTTTAAACGAAAGTTCGGTTTTCGGTTCGGATCTTGTTTCGGGATAAGACCGAGGTTAGATTCTACAAACCCATAACCATGGAACTAATTAAATGATTTTAGAAACTCAAATCTTACATAAAACATGTTTATACAACTATTTAAACAAACTAGTAAACAAGAGTTCGGCTTCCGGTTTGGAGCTATTTACGGAATAACCGAGGCTAGTCTCTACAAACCCATAACCATGGAACTCAAAATGTAAAATAAAACTAAGATGAGCAGAAGTTAAACAAGTATAACTAGTTTGATAGTTAGATGCAGAAAATATATATAATCAAGGACTACTACGAGTCCTCCATGTAGCTTTGTCTTCTGGGCTGGACACTTAACCGACCGAGACCGGAGAAATGCCCATCGAAGGTACAAAGGGTGCTATTATATATATGTTGTATAACAATCTTCAAGTATAAATAAGTGTTAACAAGTTGATTATAATGTAAGACTATGGTCAGTTTGACTTTGGAAAGTCAAACTGCCAAAAAAAATATGAAGAACACCTTTGAATGCTTGAGAATTGAAAGAGAAAGAGATGAATGAGCAAGGATTAATGAAGGGGATAGGGGTGTATATATAGAGTGGGTTGAAAGGGTCAAGCATGGGGTGTGATATCAAGGTTTGCATGCAAGAAGGGTCAAGACAAGTCACAAAACAACAAAAAAATAAAAAATAAAAAAATGGGTTGCTGGTCTGCTGCTGGACAGCACGTCGGTTCGCGTCCGGAAGTTCGTTTTTGATGTATCTTGAGCGTTTTAAGTCCGTTTTCGAATCCGTAAAAGGGGTTTTTCAAATTAGACAAGCGGGAATGTTTTAGTAACATAAAATCCAATATTTTATATATTTGAAATGTTCGGGATATAAATCGGGTCGGTTTACAACATAAAAACAAATACAAAATAAATACAATTTAACCCGAAATCGAGGATTGTCACACATACCATACACCCGACACTTTGATAAGTTCACTTTTAACCCCGACACCATGTGAAAGCATCTTAAAATTCTACATAGATTCATAACATTTTCCTCCTCCCATTCTCCTATAAATATTACGTCATCCGCGTAAATAAGGTGCGACACGAGTGGCCCATTACCTCCACATTTCAGCCCCCGATATAGGACCGTAACCTCCGCCCTCTTCATCATCGCGGTTAAAGCTTCCATTGCTAAACAAAAACGGTGATAACGGATCTCCCTGCCGAAGACCCCGAGAGCAAGAGAACTCCCGCTTAGAAGAACCATTTACCAAGGCTGACGCTTGTCCGGCTCCTAAAATAGTCTAAATCCAATTTCTCCACCGAATCGGGAAATTCATCTGACTTAACACTGAATCAAGGAAACCCCAATTAAGTGAGTCATACTCCTTCTCAATATCAACCTTAAAAATCATGCCATGTTTTCCGGACTTACGCAACCATGCCACCAACTCGTTTAGGATTAACGGTCCATCCAAAATACTTCTGTTAGACAAAAAAGCGGACTGTTCTTCCGAGATCCACTTCCCAATTACTTTAGCTAGATTTTTCTTTTGTATACAATTTTTATATACTTTAGTATTTGACTTTATATTCTAATAATAAAATTTTGTTTGTTAGCAGTATATTTTTTTTAATTATATGCACGTTTTGTTTACCTTTACTAAAAGTTGACACTATTTTTTTAAATATAATTAGCTACCGACTGCAAAATGTAACGATAATCTATTGGCAGAGACCGCCGATGATTCATCATCATTGAACGTTTCGTTATACTTTCATGGTAACTACCATTAATCTCCGTCGATGAAATGCTTGTTTGTGATCCCTTGGTAACCTGTAGGTATCATGCATTATCTACGTCATTTTTTCGATGGTGTATCACCAACGGATTACCAACAACACCCACCTTCACTAACACTGTATTCTCGGGTTTAAAATACAAGGAAAATAAATAATAAGATTGGATAAGGGAAAAAAGAAAAGAAATTATATACTTAAAAAACATTCTCAAGTTAAAAGAAAAGAAAAGAAAGTGTTAATTACATTTTTGAGTTAGATATAAAGGAAAAGATAAGAAAAAAATTGTAACTTACAATTATTTCCTCATTCTTGAGTAAAATATGGGTAAATTAGTAATAAATAAACTTTTCCTTCACAATCCAGTCATATTTGACAGGAAAGTTTTGGAGGAAAAAATGCCAAACTTTTCTTTCCATTCTCTTTCTTTTCTTTTAATAAAAACACTCAAGAATGAAACAAGAATAATTTTCTTATCTTTTCTTTTTTAAACCCTTAAATAAAAAACTCAAGAATGCAGTGTAAAGGATTACGAAGGGATTTATCTGCCACTAAAATTTTTCCGTTTTGTGAGTAACTAAACAAAAGTTAGATTCTTTATTTAATATGCCAACTGTAAAACGAAACTATTTGATTTAACTATAAAACAAACCTATACGTGTTCATAATATGATGCAAATACAAAATGTAGTATGTGATTGTGGATTATTCACCTGTCTCAGCTATAACTAAGATTAAAGATAGACTCTGAGTAGTAAAAAAAAAACTTATTCCATCAAATTATTAGTTTTTTTTGCATCGAAATAGAATTCAAACGAGCAACAAACTTATTCCATGGGTTTTGTATAAAGAAAATACAATAATATAATTTTACGCAATATATGATATGAATGTATTTTTACATACATTGGACTCTCCATATTTAATTAGTTCATGCGCCACGTACATTCACGTCGAATCATTAATTATGCAAAGACATTAGACATAGGATCGTTGATTGTTTCATTGTTTGAAGGTGTCGTATGGTAGTTAACCTTTTAAGAGTTTGAGGCCTGTAATGTGTTATATGTTTTGATTTAGATCTGAACAACATGTAATCACCCGTCATCATTCCTCTAAAATAACCGGTCACCTTTACTGAAAGAACAATGCCAATCCCTCCTATATATAGTACTATACTACTATGTCATGATCTTGAAAATAAAAAACGACGTGCAACTAAATGAAAATCACATATATGTGACATATGATGAAAGTTTAATTCACTATAATCATTAATGCTTTCGTAAACACAATACATGCTAATAGCAACTTGACTTGATATCCAAATTTAGCTTAGCATCTAATGGCTCCACCTAGCCAACAAATCTTGGATAAATAACACTTTGACTAAAATGCCCCTTGGTTATCCACACTCGTTCAATTTATTCGAACTTAAAAAACACACAAATTGATGGAAGAAACAATTAGACCCTTGGGTTTATAGATGGATCGAACTGTCAACTAAACCCCTCGATCTGATCTTTTGATATATATAAAAATCAAGGACACTTGGGCTTGCCTTCTTGTGTCTTCCAGTTGTTGTAGCAAGAACACTTCTGTTTGTTGCCATAAACACCTGGTGGTACACACAGGCATTTGGCGCAACACTTTTGGCAAAAGAACATGCATGGCTTCTTGTGCGATGTTGCCGAGCACCTATACGTGCATCGCGGTTTGCATTCTGTATAAATAAAAATTCAATATTAGTTCAATATACATCATTTGATGTTTCCTGCGTGTAACAAGCATTTAAGTTGACTCAAATTGAATACGAAGCTCATAACATATAGACTTATAAACTTATGGTGAACAACTGAATATTGTAGGTATGCTATACCTGAGGGACGAAGCCTGTTTTTCCCCTGTAGAATAAAACAACAAATTAGTGTCCCTATTCAATTCAAATAATTTAGACATGGCATATTTTGAGTTCCAACTCAAGCTAGCTAATAATTTTTTTGTTCCAACTTGATTCATTTGTTATTTATGTACTTCTGTTATATCTTCAATATTAATTTCATATATAAATGTTATTCTAGTTTCAGCATAACTTCATAATATGCAATGTGTATTTATACCGGTAGTATATTTATATACAATAAACATCATTATACATGTTTAAATAACAGTTCGCAGGCCTAGTTTCAGCTCGATCAATGCATGAAGTTCGATCTCAAACTCGTTTAAGTTAGGCTCATTTCAAGCTTTAAGTGAGGCTATTTTGAATCGCCAATGACATGCTCAGCTTGTTTACATTCATATAAACATGTATACAAATATAATAATGTGTTTACTTTCTTTATCTAGCTAGCTATTTTCATATTATGTTGTGGAGGATTAAACTTACCTCAGCCACTTCTGCTAAGGCGAACAACAAAATCAATGACACAACCAGAAGCAAAGGCATGCGTGATCGGCTTCCCGCCATTCTTCCTCTTGGTAACAAAATCAAGATCTAGCTAATGATTGAGAGAGAATTGAATGGATTGTGAAGAAACTTAGAAGTATCAACGGATATTTATAGGAAATTTTTCCATGGAAAATGTGAGAAGTGTTTGTAGCTGAGATTGACAGACAGTAGATCGTGTTTGTGTGTGTGGATGCGGAGGTTAAGCCGTGAAAAAGGGACGCAGCCATTAAACCAGACCATACTTCAGATCGTGAAAACCAATGCAAATTAAATTCATCGGATAAAATGCCGGGTTTCATGTAATTTTAATCTTTTGTCATCGTGACGCTAATTATTTTGTCTCCCTTCATGTTCTTCTCATGTGTATGAAATTAAAAAAAGAAGATATTAAGATAACAAGGTGAAGTTGGTTATAATCACATGCAACAGTTGAGGCTCTCAACTTCTTACGGAGCCCATAACGAATTTAGTGCTTTACTTGCAAGTCATGTGATTATTTATATTAAACTTTAACGTACCGACTTACAGTGAGCTTTTCCGAAATTGGTTGCATATTTGTGACACAACTTGTCAAAAGAGTAACAATGTAGCAAGAAAGTTCTACTCCAGTTGATAAGATATTGTGAAGATATCGTGGAGTACAACGAACTATGTACATAACTTGGGATCAACCACTTGAGCCACTAAAACCTCATAACACGCGAGTAAACATGCCCAGTCGCACAGTCAATGTTTAGATTAGACCGTTTCTGCATATGCTTTAAAAGCATTAATTTTCTTTTTTAATCGTACAAATATCCTTACATCTTTTAATCACCGTTTTTTCACATGATGTTCAATAATAAAATATCCCTTATACCAGGTTAAATTATCTATAAAATTTGTAACCTATTGTAAAAACAAATACTCTGTTTGAAAATTTATAATATTTGTATTATTCTACACAATTATTAAGTTATTATTTTAAATGAACTAAACTAAAATATACATAGCGTACAAGTGATCGTTGCCGAAAGGTCAATAAAAACATTTATAAATTACCTTTACTAGCTAGGGCAAATAAGGTGTCGAATCCACAGGGAATCAATGGAAAGTGTTAATCAAGTTTAATGCTTCTTAATTAATTATACTAAGGTGGACAAACGATGTCAAACGGTTTGAATATTGATTTGTTTGTAAAACAGTTAGAGAAAATAGTGACACACTTCAGATTCAGGAAATGCAATGAACTGATTGATGATAATTTAGACCAATTGGGAAATCCCATAGACATGATTCGAATATTAGAATAGATAAATGATTACTAGACACAATAGTTTGGTTATAATGATTCATGGAACTTAATCCGAAGAATTGACACAACTGAACACGGTCTACCTAATTATCAGTTCATTAATACAAAACTAAGCATCTATCAATGATTAATGGCAAATGGTTCAATGATGATAAGAACTTAATCCTAAATGTTGATAAACACAAATCAAATAATTAATGATAAACCAAAGTCCCAAAAAAACAACTGTTAATTAGTTCCAATAAACAAATAGATTCAATCAACCAAAAGATTAATCAAAACTAAATCTCAATACAAGTAATGTTCATAAAATAATCAGTTCATATGCGAACCCTACACCTAAAGTGGTCACGAGTGGTTTAGCCTTGCCTCTTCATCAAGATTAGCTCGATTATGGATTGGAATGATGAAACCATGGATAATTTGGTGATTGAGAGGTGTTAGGATGGTGGAAAGAGGCTCCCAAATCGTTCTTGGTGGCTAGGGTATGAAGCATAAGCGGCATAGAGTTGAACCGGACTTAAATATGGAAGAAAAAACCTTAAAATCGCATTTTTCCGCCCAAGCGGCCGTAAGCTACGGTCACACCACCGTAGGCTACGGTGGGGACCATAGCATACGGTCCTCACCTTCCGCCTTACGGTGGCAGCCCCACCGTAGGCTATGGTGGGTCTGTCACCCACCATGGTATTTTTCCTGTAACCTTTTCATTTGAACTCCGATTTATGCCTCGTTTTCGGCCACGTCTTCGTCTTCAAATTCTCTATCATTTCATGCAATAAAACCATCATTTCCATTCCATCTCCTATGCTCCAATTTAGCTCATTTAAGCTCCGCACACCTATAATCATGAACTCATACAAAGTAATCATATTTCCGGCATATAATAACACAAAACATGTGATATGACTTATTTAACGCACGATATTTTACCTACACATCAACAAGTCATTAAAAAAAGTTAAAACATATGAGTTTAATATACGTGCTTAATACTAGTTGGGTCCGCCTAAACCTCCAGTTCAAACCCTTCACCAAGGGCGGTGAGCTCCAACCTTGTCCTTCCCAATGATGTCTCCTAATCTATAAGGGCAGCTAAGGACGTCATGACGTGACATTCTTATTTGAGAACTCAAAGTCACCCTCATCTAAAGAATAGCCTAAAAATAAAAACAAAAAGAATCGAAAGACGATTTAAATTGACTTCTGTCATTGACTTTCATGCAACATGTAGATACGTAGATAAACAAGGCCCCCCCCCCCCCCCCACCTACCTCACCTTAAATTTTGGAGTTTAAAGAAATATTTTTTTGTTGGCTTTATGAGTTCAGGTCTTCTAAAGGGGAACCCAAGTGATAATGGTTGTTGTCACATTACATTGGTAAAAAAAAGTTTATCCGTTATTTAATACTTATTTTCACATATCTAATACTTTAGTGATATTGATTTGCACGACATCATTGATATTTCATAGCGGATAAAAATATATTATTATCATAAATATTTGTAACATATCCCTAAAAAGGAATACTACACAACTGTAAAATTAAAAGAAAGTATAGAGTAGAGAAGAGGATGTCAACTATATAATCAAGTAAAACAAAACATTTTTCAAAATAGATGCTAGACTAGACTACAACTCTACAAGCTTCTACCAAATTTTCATGGATTCGCATCTTCAATTTATTGATGTCTAGTTTTATTTAAAAAAAAAAAAAGCAAAAGATTAGTATGAAAAATTATACAAATCTTCAAATATGAATGTTAATACAAAAGAAAAAAAAACTAGTTAAAGAATAGCTTTCTTTTTAGAACAATGACTTTCTTTTTTGTGTTTAAGCTACCGGACTCTCTAATTTGGAGAGCTCTTTTGTCCCACTTTGGCTAGACTATGTTGTCTTAATCAAGCCTACGCTGACTTCAGAGTTTGGCTTTGGCGTTTCCCAGGAAATCATACCGTGCTATTATATAATTTTAGTAAAAACATGAATAAAATATATTTTTTATTAATTATTAGTAATAAAATATATTACGATGGTTAATATGAAATATTCATTTTATAAAGTCATGCATTAGGTTTGATCACAGTTTTCATTTTTATTCGAATAGATAAAATGACATAAATACCCCTGACTTAACATTAAAAAAATTAATGGAGTTAGTGAAATAGACGAAAATGGCAACATTCACATACCTCAAGGGTCCAGCTGAAAAAAGAAATTTGTGCTCAAGTTGTGTTGGATCACTATGAATACTAAAGCACAAAATCTGATCTAACCTTTACTAGTTAAATTCATGTTAATTTTTTTTTTCATGTAATCAAGGTTAATTGCAGTAAAAATTAAATGAACAAGCTAACAACTCATATGAGAAGATATCTTTTCATTGAATCAAAAGATTACAATATCATAGTGTTCCCCTCGCCTTTAGTTTATCATTCTATGATATTTGTACTAAATTGTACTTTTATTAGAGAATTTTATGTGTAAAGTATTAATTAACGAGACACTCTCTTATTTATTTTATACTATTTTATACAAATAGTGTTGATGATATTAACACTGTATTCTTGAGTTTTTTATTTAAGGGTTTGGAAAAGAAAAGATAAGAAAATTTTTCTAGTTTCATTCTTGAGTTTATTTTTTAAAAGAAAAGAAAGAGAATGGAAAGAAAAGTGAGGCCTCTTTTCCTTCAAAATTTTCCGGCAAAATATGGCCTGATTGTGAAGGAAAAGTTTATATATTACTAATTTACCCATCTTTTCCTTCCTAACTAACTCAAGAATGAGAACATAATTGTAAAGTTACCATTTTTTTTTTCCTATCTTTTCCTTCCTATATAACTTAAGAATGTAATTAACACTTTCTTTTCTTTTTCTTTAACTCGAGAATGTCTTTTAAGTTTATAATTTTTTTTCCTTTCTTCCTTTATCCAATCTTATCATTTCTTTTCCTTCTATTTTAAACCCGAGAATGCAGTATAAGGGTGAAAGCAACATGCAACAATTTACAAGCAACCAACCAACTAACAAAACTAAAAACTATAAACAACTAACAAATTACAAAGACAATCTATTCTATTGATATCTTCAGAACAACTAATACAATCTAAACTATTGATATCTTCAAAACAATTGATGATGCCTATCAATTGTTTTCTTCGGTCTTTTGTCTTGAGCATATAGATCATTTCATTATCAACATTTTTTGTCTTATTCAGCAGGTGTTTGCAATGTCAGTCGTTCATATAGGTTGTTTGAGAGTAGTTCTTTTATTCTTTATTCTTTTAAGTGGAGAACAATTGATTTTCAAGATCAGTTGTTTGGTTATTGGTACATCAATCACTTCCAATTTGCAACAAGTTGCGTAATAAACCAAACCTCATGGACGAACATGACATTTTACTCTTCTCTTTCGTGTGCTATAGCGAATACATTGAAGCCGAAAAACTTTACGTTCACTGCAATGTTCGGGTTTAATGCCGCTAGTTTAATTTATAACAAATTAGTAAAACGTGCATAGATAAAATCTCCATTGAAGTTTACATCTTGTGACCCTTTCATGGAGTTTTTATTTATGCAAGTTTAATAATTTGTTGTAATATAAATTAGCGAAATCAAACACGCGCGCTGCAGCTAGTGTAAAGTTTTTCCAGCTTCGATATATTCACTCTAGCAAACGAAAGAGAAACCCCAAAAAAAAAAAAATAACCGCAATTTAAGCAAAACGGTAATGGAACATATTGGTTTTAATGTTTTTTTTCATGTCACGTCTAAACTCACGTTACCAAACTCGCACGTTACGATAGTTTCCAAACGAATAATAAACTCAAAATATAACGTGTTTAGTTTGTTGCAATATGCGAGTTAGTTGAAAGAAGAATAAAGAAAATAAAAACATAATAAATAATTTTTGAAAGTAAAAAACTAAATAAATATTATGAGAGTAAGTTGCTTTTTTAGCTTAACATTTAAATTTGTTTGCCATATTGGCCCATTAGCTAACTCATCTACTATCTTAACGGAAGATAACAGATAAAATTAGTATAGAGTGTTAAATCCGCAATCAAATTTAAACATCAATGGTCCATTTTTCTAAAAGGTTAATCTTATGCTCAAAAGGGTTATGAGAAATAAGTCACAACGACCACAAAAGTAATTTACTCGTCTAAATTTAAATTTAAAAAGTTTCATTGAAAATCATATTAGTGGGTTTTAGATAAGTTGATGCCACAGAAGACCACTGATTTTTAACTATTAATTAAAGTTTATTTTAAATAATATATATTAGTTTATGACATCGTGTTTTGGTATGTCACACATCATTATTAATTTAGTGGCTAACATTAATGAAATTTCACTTAAAATTGTCATGATGTATACGATGACCATAAAAAATAGGTCAAGTTGTCATTTGTTAACCCAATTTGTATCATCATATTATTTTACGGTATATATTTTACTCATGTTTCCACCATATATACAACAACAAAATGAAGTACCTAAAACCATACTGCTCAAATAATTACGATTGAAGGGGTGGTGATCACTTGAGAACCACAAATCACAATTAGCCACGCTATTTTTGTAATATCACTTGATTACTTGAGATCCAATTTTCAAACACTGGATGGTGATTTTGAGCAAGGGTGGACCTAGCCCATACTAAGGGGCAGCGGTCTACCTTAAATTTTTTTCTAGTATTATATGTATGTAAAAATGTCGACCCCCCCCCCCCAACATTAGTGTTAAGTCCCCTAATCCCCTCTGACGAAAAAAATTCTCGAGTTCATCACTAATCACGAGATTTTGCTTTCCTTTTTGAAGTTTCATATTATGGCAGTTGGATTTCTTTTCATAATAGTCTCATGACCCACATTGTAATTAGGGCCTTAGGGCAAAGCCCTATACAGCCCAAACTCGTAGTGAAAAAAATGGAATTCGAACAATCGAACTTATGGCCCAAATTCTTGGTGAATAGTAGAGGTACACAAATCGGGTTTTTTAAATACCCGGTTTTGGATATGGAACGGGTTAGGTATGACCGGGTATTGGTAATACCCAGGTTAAGTTCGGGTCCGGGTATTGTCTCCAAAAACCATACCCTTTGCATCAGGTTCGGGTCGAGTATAGAATCGGGTATTCTAAAACTGGGTATTTGAAAAACCTTATTTTTGGGTATTGAAAAAACTATATTTTCGGGTTTTTTCGGACTTTTTTCTAGGTATTTTTTTGGATATAGATTGTTTAAATGGTTGCACTTTTTAGAGGTATTTTTCGGGTATTTTTAAGGTATTTTTCGGGTAATTTCGGGTATAGATCGGGTATTTGAAAAACCTGGTTTCGGGTTTGGAAAAATCCGGTTCCCGGTATGGAACCGGTTACGGTTTTCGGGTAATATTGGGTACAAATAGAGTTCGGTTCAGTTACGGTTTTTGGTACTGAAAGATATATTCTATCTGTACGCTAGGTGTGAGGTTGGGTACGGGTTCATGTATTGAAAATCTGGGTATAAAATTCCCGGCTCCTGTTTTTTTTTTCGGATTCTGGGCTCGGTTTCTTTTTCACCTCTAGTGAATAGAAAGGAAATCGCTCCAAATGCTGCAAACGTGGTTGGTTGCAACTTGCAATCTATTTTAACTTAAATCTACACTGTTTCAATCTAGTTTATTAAAACTTTATTTGTATATTTATTTATTTATATAACAGTGTTTAACATATATAGCTTTTTGATAAGCTTGAAAACGCGAGTTAAGGTGAATTCGATCGGTGTCGGGTTACGAAACCAGAAACAAACTCCAAAATAACTTTGTTAACATCTAAATACAACAAATTAACATAACAAAAATACGTATTGCGGTTGCGAACCAAGAAAGTTCAATTGGTAGATGGTTATGGTGCCGGAAGTAAGGCAAACATAAATTCTTCCACACTTAAATACAACAATTTAACATATCTAAAATATAAAAAATGCGGCGAACAAAAAAAAACACAAGCGAATTCGTTGATTCTGGAATCGACGAACAAAAAAAAAACACGGTAAAGAACTCACGCGTTTCGCTTGCTAACTAACGCGAATTTGGTCGGAATCTACGTTGTCAGCATTAAATCGTACAAAGAAAACCATGTGTCGTGGTGGCGAGCTGACACGAGTTCGGTCGGTATCAGGTTACGTACCATAACTTGGCAATAAGTTAATTCGTCCACTCCCTTAATAGAACAAATTAACATATATAAATAAAAAAGACTGCAGTGAAAACCAAAAATATACGTGCGTTGTGATCACGAACTGACGCGGATTTGTCAAGAATGGACGGACAAAAAAAACCGCGTGTTGTGACCGCAAGCTGACACAAATTCGGCCTGAATCATTGACGGTATAGAACGGTATAAAAAACATGTGTTTTTACAACTTAAAAACAAAAAAATAAATAAATAAGCTGACCAACCACGTGAGGTCATGTAGACCAATCAGCTGTTTGCGTCGCCAAACTTATCAATTATTATATAAAATAATCATTTGTTTATGTTAATTTGTTTGATTATGTTAATTCAGTTATTGTTAGTTTTTAAAAGTGTGTTGGTTTTATTATTCTTAACTATCATTCTTTGGTCTTTGCCAATCCCAACTAACTAATTGACAGATAACGATCCCACCTTTTATCATATTTGTTTCCAACGTTTTGCGACTAACAAAATTCTAACGCCGTTAGTTGTAGGTCACCGAAAAAACGCTTTTGGCCGGAAAACTCACATTTTTTTCTGGAAAACTCACATTTTTTTTCCGGAAAACTCACAATTTTTTTCCGGAAAACTCAACGTTTTTGTAACATATTTGTAACCTTGGATCGAACCTTTAGGAACTTTTTTTTAGTTAAAGCCCCAATTATTGAGGTCACTGAAATCCTAGAACCATCATAAGAATCGGTTGGTGGTGCTCATGTGGTGGTAGTTGGTTGGTGGTGAGTCGGTTGGTGGTGGTGATGGTGCTCAGGTTGAGTTTTCCGGCAAAACATATGACTTTTCTGGTCAAAAAAGTTTTTCCCACGACCTGCAAGTAACGTCATTAGGATTGTGTTAGTCGTAAACCGTTGGGAACAAATAGGTTAAAAGATGAGATCGTCAGCAGCCAATTTATTGCAACCGGCTACAACCAAAAGATGACAGTTGAGATTAATAAAAATTAATATACCTTTTTAACTGGGGCTATGAAAAAACTAAAAAAGAAAGGTATCATCTACGTACTCATTTGACATCGATCTTTTATAGAATGATGAAGAACTGATAGAATGGGTTGGTAATGATAGCTTAGAGTCTTCATTTAACTATACAAAATAGATCATTTTGTTAAAAAAAAAAACATCTTTGTTTTGTTTATTATTATCATAGTTAACATCGAACTATGATTTCTTTTTTGTTACATATGTTAGGGCTTTTTTTTTACTCACCCTGGGCATCCAAAATCTAAGAGACAACCTTAACAAATATAACTCTCCGTTGGAGAGCTTATAAGCAAATGAACCAACAAGATCACCAACAATGCCCCCCAAATCCATCATCTCATCTCCCTTCACATATAACTCGGTTTTGAGCGTTTTTAGTTTTTACACAAGAGCGCTCATCCTCCCTCAAAACATGTAAAACTAGTTTATTGTAGACGCTAAATGTGGATAGAAGGGATGAACCACTCACGCACTTTAAATCTTCCATATCTTTGTAAACATGCAAGATGCAACTATAAATGTACAAGTCTTCGGTGCAGCCACACATCTCATTCAGTGAATGTATAGATCAGTTATGCATAATGTGTAGGAAACCGTTCGCGTATAAAAATATAACACTTTTAATAAAATGATTACAATACAAGAAATCAAACCTATCTAGGCTAGCAAGTAAATTACAATACGAATTACACCGGAAAAATCAAAAATACAATACAATTGAAATAAAATAATGCAAGAAAGGTGTAGAAGAAGAATGGTGTCGTGGTCTTTGTGGCCGAGGATCGTGTTTTACACGGGGCCCTTAAAACAAATTTCGGGTCTCTCCCCGTTTTGTTTCCCAGGGTACAACGGCCTAAGCAATATGTACTGCCGGGGAGAGCTCTAGCACCCGAATAGTACCTTAAAGAAAATGATGAAAATGATCAAGAATGTTGGATTTCTTTAGGGAGAAAGTTGGAGAAAACACAAGAGAGAATGTGCTATTTTGTGTATTTGTGTTTTTTTCTACAACCAAGGAGTTCCCTTGGTATTTATTCTAGTAGAAAGTTGAAACCATTCAACCCTCATTGATGAAAAAATTGAAGCATTCTAATCAACATTAACCAATGCATTTAAGTTTTAACCAAAACTTAATGACATATTAAATGGCCTTGACTAAATCAAAGATGTTTCAACTAACCATATAATATAAAAGAATTAAAAATTAAAAATATTTTATTTACATAAAAATTTTCCAACATAGTGGTCAAATTGCTTGGTCTATCATGAAAAACAAACCCCACCCCACACCCCCAAAGGTGTTTCCAATCACTGACTACGTAACGATGGTAATTAGAAATTATTATTTTAAGCATAGTCATTAGGAACCGATTATCAAACCCTGTTTATATATGGGAAATGATAATTATACAGGATGGCGGGCTCAAGATTTGTTTCTTCGTGTGTAGGTCCGCACTAAATACGTAACCTTAGAAGTAAGGTTAGAGCATTCCAAACCCATTCCCTACCCTATATCCATATATATTATATAACTAGATTTTATCCCCCGTATTACAGGGTTGTTTTATATCATTTGTTTTTAATATTTATATATTTATATTTGAATTTTAATTTTATTTATTGTAATAAAGTTAATAATTAATATACTTGAGGTTTGATGATGAAATGGTTTCACAAATAAATGATATGTTATAATCTGGTTTAAAAATTATCTGGGTTTGGTGATACTCATTACCCGTTTATTTTCTTTATTATAAAATTATTTCTTACTTATAAATAATGTATATTTTTTAAATAAAATAGGATATTAATTTTTAGTATATCCCTATTTTATAGGATTTTTATATCAAATATTTGATTAGATTAATTTTTAATATAATGAGATATTATAACCCGTTTAAGAGCTATCAGGGTTTGGTGAGACCTTTACCCGTGAATTCGGTTAAATGCGTAAGAAGCCTTCATTTACAAATAAAACAATATGATGGCTTGAGAGAATGGTTGTTTTACATTTTTTGTTTTTTAATATTTATTTTTTAAATTTTAATTTTCTTTACTGTAAGAAAGTTAATAATATACTTAGGGTTTAATGATGAAAATGTTTCATAAATAAATGATATGTTATAACCCGTTTAAAAGCTATCTGGATTTGGTGACCCATGACCAGCTTATGTTTTTTACTATAAAATTATTTATTAATTATAAATAATATCTTTTTCTTTTTAAATTGGATATTAAATTTTAGTATATCTCTATTTTATAAGATTTTCAAATTAAATAATTTGTAAGATTAATTTTTAATTTAATGAGATGTTATAACCCGTTTAAGAGCTATCTGGTTTTGGTAAGACCCAAACTCATGAATTTGGGTTAAATCAATGAAAGGCCTCCCTTTAAAAATTAAGCAATCTGGTGGCTTCCTTAAAAGGGGGGAGCAACCACATCACGACACGTAGGATTTTATGGTTTTCGTTTATATATATTATAGATTACACTAAAAATCACTGTTTTTTCTCTCTACTGTTTAATTAAATAATATTTTTTATACCTTTATTATTATCTTTTCTATTTCCTTCACTCACAATCATTTTTAGAAAATATTAAAAAATTATACGGTATGAAAAGTGAATCCCCAAATTTAACTTTTCCCTATAACATTTTTCCTCTCCTCTACTCACAACCACTCATAAACATACCATATAATTTATAAATTTCCTTCACAAAAATATAGGGAATGGGCTGAGAATGCTCTTAAGAGGTCGTTTAAATTAAAGGAAAAACTATATCTACATATTCTAATAAAGTAAAATAAATGTGGACACTCGTCATGTTTTGGTTAATTCTCACAATTTTTTTCCTCCAAAACTAATATACCCTAATATATGTAATAAATCAATAATTAATCACTTACCCTTTACACTATATTTATATAATATCTATATATTTTTATAAATATAAATATTACATATTATTTTACTATATATTTTAAAATACTTGGTGAATTCCAAAAATCAACAACAAATCATGTTTCTCAAATGAAAATTGTTTCGGTTTTTTTTTTTTTGTGAAACTTAACATTAATTTTTCCTTCAATTGTGATCAAAACGTTGTATGGGAAGCATGTCGTGCAAAATGTGACAAGTGTTCACAATTATTTTACTTTATTAGAATGGATAGATTAATCTCATCAAATATTTGATATGAAAATCCTATAAAATAGAGATATACTAAAAATTAATATTCTATTTATTAAAAAAAGATATTATTTATAATTAAGAAACAATTTTATAATAAAAAAAATAAACGGGCAATGGGTATCACCGAACCCAGATAGTTTTTCAACCGGATTATAATATATTATTTATTTGTGAAACCATTTTATCATTAAACATCAAGTATATTAATATTACTTTCTTACAATAAATAAATTAAAATCCACACACACACACACATATATATATATATATATAAATATTAAAAACGAATAATGTAAAACAACCCTCCGTAATACGGGAGATAAAATCTAGTATCTTATAAAATAATAAAATATGTCACACGTGACTTCAGATTCTAAGAAACACATATTCTATCATCTACGGTGTTAGTTGTGTAAAAAACAGTCTATTTATTATTAATATTCGATAAATTTTTAAGCACTTTTAGTAAATTATAAATTATATTCTTTAAACTTGTGATTTATTGTTGATTTTTTATAATCCGGATATGACATAATGTTTCCCGGTTGCGTTTTCCACCAACCTCACATGCAATCATGCAATGTACAATTATTTTCCAATTGGTCACGGTATATGATATTTACACGAGAACAAGATTGCGACACAAACCATGTTTTAATGCCACGCTATGGTTCTTCTGAATGACACAAAACAAGGTCTTTGATAATCAAACGAAATCCCCCGCTAAAACTCGCAAAGGTGTCGGAAGAGATCAGTGCTAACTACTAACTTGTATAGGTTAAGAACAGGACGGATGTCCTTTTATTGGAATGGTACTCATGCCGTAATTTTGATTTCACAAACTTTTATGTATAAGATTAATATTTAGATGCTTCTTGCTAGTAGCTTGTTGAAAAAGATTTTTAATCAAGTAGGCAAATTCATTATTCCTCAACCCAGAAGATTTTTGTAGGTTCATGCTTAATCTATCAAATTTGGCTAGACTAGCATAACTAACAAGCCTATTGTTTATATAAATACATTAAACTTGTTTTCGATGTAATATATATTAAATATATAATAAAATGTCCAAATAATATTAATATATATTAAGATAATTAATATATATGACTACAAATATAAAAACATATAAAATAATTATATATGTATAAAAAAATTAATTATTAAGTAATTAATAGATAAGAAAGAAGTTAAAACTATTTTAAGTTATATGGGTCAAGCCCAAACTTAGATGAGTTCAAGCTTCACTCAATTTATTTGCGCCACCAGCTACTTCTCACACAGGTTTGCGGCATTTTTAATTATTGTTGACAATATTTATCTACAATGCTTAATTGGGGGGGGGGGGGGGGGGGGGGGGGTTTACAGTGGCGGAGCCAGAAACTTTTTTCTATGAGTTCGGAATTTTTTTAATGCTTGATCTTTTCCCGGTGTCAAAGTTTTCGAGCCCAAATGGGCCGGGTCGATCATTCGATTAGATAAATAAAATGAATTATCACTATTATAAAAATATATAGTTAGCATTCAATAAAATACAAAGTCGTCAAATAAACAAATATTGCATATTATAATTGTCCCTCATGTGTTTTCATGTTTTGAAAAATATCTTCAATCGCGACTTTGAAAAAGAACTTATTCTCAATATAACAAATACAAGCATCATTCATATAATTATCACCCAACTGATTACGCAAATACGACTTCACATACTTCATCGAAGAAAAACATTTTTCAAACGATAGACCAACATGTATTGGTTGTTGGCGATGGTTGAAAACTTGAGGCGAACGGTGAAGGAAATGAGGCAATGGCCATCTGGTCGATAGAAAGAAGTTGATCGGTTGTTGAGTCGATGCCGATGTTTTTATTTGTTTATTTTTTATGTAGGTTTATGTTTAAGAATGTTAACTGGGTTGGCTTATTGACCCATTCTATAAGTATTTTGGGCTTTTTATTAATCTATATATGGGGTAATACTGTAATAGGATAGTATTGGCCATATATAATGTTTGTTAATAACTTTTATAGTTTTTTAAAAGCTTTTTATATTTTATAAAAAGAATATTCGTTACTAAAAAAATATAACTAAACTTTTTATAATCAATGGGTTCGCTAGCCGAAAAAGAATGGGTTCGCTCGTTAATTCAACACTATAGGTTATATATAAAACCGAAAAAGAACCGGGTTCGGCCGAGCCCGGTGGTGTTAGAGTGGCTCCGCCACTGGGGGGGGGGTATGGTCCAATTCGCATGCGAAGATCATAATAAGTATTGTCGAAGAAGGCACGACTCCCGTAAGTGTTTAGAAATAAGAGAACTCACAAGTATGAAACTTACTAAAAGAGCACACATGTTAATTGTCTGGATGTTTTAAAAAGCAATAGCTTAGCAGTAATTACTAATATAGTTTACTGTACATACATTATTTAGACAAATAATATCTCATGGTGTCAGTCATGCTACGTGGAATATAGTCACTGTGTTGTTTGTTTGTCACGATACGACTTAATTGTGTTGTGGTGTAGCATGTGATGCTAATTATCTCTTATGTTCTTTGTATTGTTTGCCAGCCACGTTGGATCAGCTATCATGGAATTCAAATAATAGACGGTCATTCAGTATGCCCGTTTGACTTGCATGGCTCATGTCATAGCATACAAACGACCGTCTTTTTTATTGCCGACTATTCTATTGGTGTGAGATTAAATTTAGAGATGTGTGTATATAGTATGACCCTTTTCTAATATCTAATATTGACCTTGTTTTTTCTATTAAAGACTTAATTTCAAATGGCACGACATTGATAAACAATAATTCAAGACGATAATTTTTAAAAGAAAGAAAAAAACACAAATTTGGTTGAATATCCTAGCATATCTAGTACAAATACAAAAACAATAACATTTCAATTTATTCCGGGAGATCACAGTCATGCCCTTCCACTTTAAATAACTGTCAATAAAACCCCTTAAACTTTGAGATATCAAAATCAAGGACACTTGGGCTTGCCTTCTTGAGTCTTCCAGTTATTGTAGCAAGCACACGACTGTTTGTTCCCGTAAACACCGGCTGGCACACACAAGCATTTAGCACAACACTTTTGGCAAAAGAACATGCACGGCTTCTTGTGCGACGTTGCTGAACACCTATACGTACATCTCGGTTTGCAATCTGGAAATACAACGTAATATAACAATGTCAACACTTAAATTTCTACATTAATGTAACGTGTAACATGGTCATGCACATTTATAAAATAAATTAACTTCCAATAAGAGATAATTAACATGCATGCATACCTTGTGGACGAAGCTTGTTGTATCCCTGAGCTACATCGGCGAATGCTATCATGAGAACTAATGAAAGAAGTAAAACAAGAGGTGCGAATGAACGTGCCGCGGCCATTGTCGATTGCGAAAGTGAGATAGGAGAATAATAATGTGAGTGAGAGAGAATTGATGGATGAATTGTGAAGAGTGGGGAGCTAGCTAGTGTTATTTATAGTGAGGAGAGGATATGCTTTAGATGGTGGATGGTGAATTTAATGTCACATTATGCACAGTAGAAGGTAGCTAGTGGGTGGGTGGGTGTTGTGGTAGAGATGGAGAGAAGATATCGATGATGATGATTGGTGACGGTGTTGGCCATGAGGCGGAGGTTAAGGCGTGAAAAGAGGAAATCAATTGCCTAGATTTATCATTTATGAATTATGTATATTTTTGTGGAAATGTTGAATTTTTTGTCAATTTTTGTATTAAATTGTTTTTTTTTTTCAGTTAAAGATGTCAATTTTGTTTTTAAATAACTAGAGCCTAGAGTATTTTCTTATGGGGCTAAATCTCACAAATAACAATTTTGACAAACATCTAAATTAACTAATATATTAAATCAACATAATTTTGTCCACATGTCCTTCACCTAAGTTGTTCATATATGCTTTTATGTTATCAACCTTCCATAAATCTATTTTTCACATATTCACAATAAAATTTTAATCAATGATATTGACTTTTATATTTTTGTAACTTATTAATGTAATTATGATATTAATTATTCTAATTATTGTTGGAATTATAATAAGTATAAATTTATTAGGTTTAAATTATTCATCGTTTCTATTTACAAGGCACGTGCTTCGTTCAAAAATCATAACACTCTCCATTATTTGTAACCAGATTCTTCGCCTTATCTATAACCGGTTCTTCATGATTTGTCAGTTTAATAATCCAAACAACATCAAATATGTTCATCGTTTGCAATTATCAAGTATGATTTATATTTTAGTGTTTAATCGATTTTTGTGATGAACAACATCAACTTGATTCACTGTTATTGGATTTAGGGTTTAACTGCATGATTTTTTATACTAACAATTAATAGATTTGATATTTAATCTATTCCTATTAATCTATTTATATTTTAATTTATTTAGGGTTTAAAGGTATGATTTTATTTAAATTATCGATTAATCGATATGATTTTTAATATGTTTGTTACTTAAAAAATTATGTTTATATATTGTGATTTTTTGTTCCTAATACGCCATTTTCCAAGTTTCACTAATATTTATGACCTATCAACTTAAAATGCAAAAATATTATTATATATGAATAGGAACCTAACTGTTATAATAATTAAAATATTAGTTTATTATATTTAACACATTCCTTTATTTGGTATAATATTAGTCAAACAATAGTAATTGATTTAGTGAGCATCTAATGTAACTAATATATTAAAGCAACACAATTTTGTCCACATGTTCTTCATCTAAGTTGTTCATATAGGCTTCAATGTCATCAACCTTCCATAAATCTATTTTCCACATATTCACAATAAAATTTTAATCAATGATATTGACTTTTATATTTTTGTAACTTATTAATGTAATTATGATATTAATCATTCTAATTATGTTAGAATTATAAAACTTATAAATTTACTAGGTTTAAATTGTTCCTCGTATCTTCTTTAAAAGGCATATGTTTCGTTCAAAAATCATAACGCTCCCCATCGTTTGTAACCAGATTCTTCGTCTCATCTATAACCGACATTTTTTGTTTCAAAAGGTTTTTGAACGAAATCTCTACATGGGTGAAAATATAAGTTTAAACCTGATATGTATTTGTAAGCTTAGTTTTTAAATAATATTACAAAATCTTTTACTAATGTGTTTTTTTATTTTTTTCATGTATAATGGTTCATTTATGTTATATTATTCCTTATTTACTGAATTATTTATTTATTAAGTATTTTCTTTTTATGTTATAGACATAGTTTTACATCTTTTGTAATATCTGCTGGTAAAAAACTTATGTCAAATATTTGTGTTGATTGAATATGTTTTTTTACATTTTATATTGTTTCTTGATATGTTTTACACCCGTGTGTAACACGGGTTATTATCCTAATAATGTCAATATAAGTAAAAACTCAGGAGAAAATGAGGAGAAACAAAATATTTATTCATTAGGCTATCAAAGTTTTACAAATACGTTACATATGTATACATAAACTCTAAAGCACATAAATATTAGGTCAGACAATAAAAATGATCTATGCATTTGTTATACTCACTCTTAGACCTTTTATTTTCTACACTACTAACATTATACTATTGAATAATGCTGGTTTGGTTATTCGAAACCGATATTAATTACTGTTGCATGATCAGCTATGTTGCCTCGTTAAACCATTACGAGAATATCCAATAGAACAAAAACTTGATTAAGGAATGAAAGTACATTAATGTGTATAATCCTCCCCATCAATTTTACCTAGTATCTCAGCCTATAGAACTTAATCTCCTATGACACCTGCTTGATTTGATTTCTAATGTAGTCATCTCTGATCAAAACTATGCATGTTATAATACACTACTAGAAAAATGGTCAATTAGTTAGGACTTTTACGCGCATGCCTATAGCTATCACATATTCCCACTTCATTACATATTATGTGGTTAGGTTTTGAGTCCTACAAACAACATGAGTGTAGTTAATAGATCCCCACGTACTTCAGAGAACCCTTCCTGACTCAACGAGTTGGGAAGTGTAGGAATGACCACGTCCGATAAATATGCATATCTGTAAACACAAAACACTGGTTAGCTTTGTCATTGTAGACAAGGGTCCTGTCCCTGACTCAACTCTGGTATGAGAATAAACCCATAGCTATACTGTAAAGTGAAGGTAAGGATGATGAAAGAATGTTGAGCTTCCCATAGGCATAAACCAGAGCTGAAGATTCTAATTCGGACAAGTCTTTTGCTATGTTTTACGAGTCCTAGCCAATTCGGATACACCTTAAATTCAGGTTCCCTATGTGACATTTTATGCATCACGTCACCTGTTAACTATGTGCTAGACTAGATCCTTGTATAATTAGAAAACCTAAAAATTATTTTATAAATACATACCAAAGGTTAATGCTTTACGACTAAAATAAGATATAACACAACTCACAAATTACACGAAGTTCATATGATCTTTCCATGCGCTCTTTCATTTTTGTATTATATGACTTACGATAACATGTTAAACAAATTACATTTAATATTAATATTTTTTTAGCTTGTTTTCAAGCATAACTATATTTGATATAAAAAGTATTTATTACATTTATTACAAATGAAATATGCTATTATAAATGAATATAACAAAAATGTATGTATTAAATAAAAGTTTTTATAAATCGTGTTTAAATGGATTACCCGATGAAAGAGGCGCATTCCTTGGACCGTTCATCCCCACATCCTAATTATTGTGTCTCCCATGTTATGTTGTGAAATTTTTCTTCTTAATATTTTGGCATCATTTGATATAATTTCAATATTAAGCTTGTTATATCTCCATGATTGCTCTATCTATTTTTTTAGCATTTAGCTTGAAATTACAAATTTTTATATCAATTTGGGTTTTCTAATTTTTAGAAAGATAACAATAGTAGATGGAGATGGCATATGATGGATCAACTTTTTAAAAGTTCAAGCAATTTACCAAACTAGCAAATTCCCAAGCCCCCACGTAAAGATATCTAATTCATGATGCAATTTGAATTGACAAATTTGGCATCTATTAATTTTAAAATTTGTATTATTTTAACAAAGAACAAACCAAACAAAATTATGCTAAATTATGTAAAGTAAATTCCATTCTGTTTTCCAATCAAACACAGTACATATCTTAACCTATAATATTCCAATTCTTTTACAAATTTGAATGTATAAATAATATATTAAGATATATTTGTATTCCAAAATGATTTTTAATTTTTTATTCCTTTTCTTTGAAATAAGTTTGTACCAACAACCTATGGTGATAGAATGGCAGTTTGTTAGATATTTACATACAAGTAACAAAAAGGAAAAAAAATCTATGAAAAAAGTGTTGGCGACAGGCTTAAGATCCATGTCCAACCACTTTTTTAATAAATTTAATATTATATCTTCAAATCCTATGATCACGTTCCATTTGCACATGTAAATATCAACGTATTGAGGACCATGTGTTGTTACATCGTTCGTACGTTTCAAATATTCCCATATTCTATGAAGAAACATGGATCGGCTCACTGGTAGACGATCAACTTTCCTCGGGTATGAGTGTGCTAGATCATCGATGGTTTTCCGGAGTATGAATTCTTCCACCTACAAAACGAACAGCACTGTGAACTTACCCCTCAGAAAGGGACAGAGGGGTCCTCTTTGGGGCAACCCTCCGGTGTGAGAATAAGAGATTGTAGGAGAAGATAATAATAATCTGAGAGTGAGTAAGGATTTAGAGTGTATTTTCTTGCTTACCTCCCCTTGTGGAGGTGGTGTGGTATTTATAGTGTTAGGGTTTCCAATGATTGGGCTCAGATCCCATTAGGGCCTTTTTGGCCTCCTCCTATTGCTTCGCGCCACGTGTCCTTAGGACACCTGGTGCTCTTTCATTGATTATTCTCTGTCCCAGGTATTTCACCTGACCCATGTGCAATCACGTGGTAGCACATGGGTTTTGCTGAGTTGTCCACCTTTCATTGGCAGCTGTCAACATCAGTATATTCTTTATTCCTTAGAGGATACCTTCTGTTAGGTTGTCTGACGAGCACAATCAGGGTTGTCCTTATCCTGATTTGGATTAGGACGAGGTTGATTATGTGCATGTGTGATATGCGCCTATCCTGAGGATGCGCGAGGTCTTCTCTTTATTCTCACGAGCAGATGTTTCATGCGCAGATGTGATATGCGCAAGCATATGTAATATGCTTGAGCATATGTGATATGCGCCACGCGCAGATGTGATATGCGTGAGCATATATGATGCGTGAGCATGTGATATGCGCCACGCGCAGATGTGATATGCGTGAGCATATATGGTGCGTGAGCATGTGATACGCGTGAGTATATGTGATGTGTGAGCATATGTGATATGCGTGAGCATATGTGATATGCGCCATGCGCATAGGTTTTGGCTTTGTGCCTTCATGATATCTTGATTTCAAGCCTCTTGTCTATATCTTGTGGGTTGACCCGCCCCGCTCGATGTTAAGGCGGGTGCATACCTCTTCAAGCCCCCCCAGTCTAATGTGTGTCTTGTCTCGCGCGAGCGAGGTAAGATAGATATTAGACTTAATAGTTTGCACTTTTAATAGGGTTTGTATTTTCTTTTTTATTTCTCATCGTTGCGCGAAATTCTATCCTTTTTGGTTGAAATGAGTCGTCCATGTACGTGGTTGGTTGGTGCTGACATGCGTCAGAGATGGAGACATGTGTCAGACTTTTCGTGTGCTCGAGGTGCTACAGTTGCCTTTCATGTCCCCTCACACAGTGTCAGGAACACGTGTCGCGCTCGTGTTGGCCTGCACCTGCGAGTGGGGGCGCGTGAACTCTGATCAGTACCTGTTTCGTTCCCTTTCATGTCCCCTCACACAGTGTCAGGAACACGTGTCGCGCTCGTGTTGGCCTGTACCTGCGAGTGGGGGCGCGTGAACTCTGATCAGTACCTGTTTCTTTCTCTCTCCTGGGCCTATATGCGCCATGCGCATAGGTTTTGGCTTTGTGCCTTCATGATATCTTGATTTCAAGCCTCTTGTCTATATCTTGTGGGTTGACCCGCCCCGCTCGATGTTAAGGCGGGTGCATACCTCTTCAAGCCCCCCCAGTCTAATGTGTGTCTTGTCTCGCGCGAGCGAGGTAAGATAGATATTAGACTTAATAGTTTGCACTTTTAATAGGGTTTGTATTTTCTTTTTTATTTCTCATCGTTGCGCGAAATTCTATCCTTTTTGGTTGAAATGAGTCGTCCATGTACGTGGTTGGTTGGTGCTGACATGCGTCAGAGATGGAGACATGTGTCAGACTTTTCGTGTGCTCGAGGTGCTACAGTTGCCTTTCATGTCCCCTCACACAGTGTCAGGAACACGTGTCGCGCTCGTGTTGGCCTGCACCTGCGAGTGGGGGCGCGTGAACTCTGATCAGTACCTGTTTCGTTCCCTTTCATGTCCCCTCACACAGTGTCAGGAACACGTGTCGCGCTCGTGTTGGCCTGTACCTGCGAGTGGGGGCGCGTGAACTCTGATCAGTACCTGTTTCTTTCTCTCTCCTGGGCCTATAAAAGCAAGCCTTTTGAGTTGTTATTCTTCATCTTCATTGTTATTTCAGAGCTTTTTCTTTCCTTCCATTTTCACTCCGATTAAGAGCCTGTCTTTTGCTTCCAGATTTCCGTTCTTGAAGTAACCGCTGTTTGATTCACAGTTGTATGTCTGATTACCCATACACCACAATCTCCCCCAGCAAACGCCGTGTAAAATCATTAGTCATGTCCACTTTGAAGAAGACCGGCAAGGGAAAACGGGCTGCCGAGGCCTCGTCGGAGGAGGTGGGGAAGAGCAAGACAGTGAAGAGGTGGGATGAGATTCCCTGCAAACTGAAACAGTTTGATTTCGACAATCTCATCGCTTCTCAGGGTTTTCTCCCTGAGTACGGCTGTCTGCTCCCGGCGGCCGGGCAAACGGCGGCAGATCCGCCCACCGGCTATATCTCCTTATACTGCCACTTTTTCACTCATTGTAACCTTCGTCTCCCGATGACAAGGTTTATGGGTGCGCTACTTCAGTTTCATGGGATTCACATATCCCAAGTCCATCCTTGTGGACTTGTGCGCATGACTCATTTTGAGTTCATGTGCAAAGCTCAGCGCGAGGAGCCCACCCCTCGGCGCTTTTAATATTTTTACAAGCCAAAAATCCAAGATTCTTGATTCTCATTCATTCCTCGCAGTCAGAAGGTTAAGTGCTGCACTGTTTCCTTCAAAAGCCTTCATGACTGGTCTGAGAAATTTTTTTATATTAAGGCTGGTGTGATTCCCATCCGCATGACCATGCGCGCGATCACTTCTGCGCCCGCGGATGAAAATGTTCTTAAAAACCCAACTGGCGCATGGGTTAATAAGTTGACTGCTGAACCATCCCCCGCAAAGAATATTTGCGAGGAGGCGCTGGTGGGGGTTGGTATGAGCAGGAGGTGGACCGACAGCGCGACTGAGCCTGTCATTCAAGTTGATGGCTTATGTGAGTTATTAGCTCATTGCATTATTTCTGCGTGAATATAATTCGTTTTACTGATCATTTGTCTTGTATTATGCAGTCAGCAAGGAATACGTCCACGTCGCCTATGATGAGCATATGGAGGGTGGCTCTGTCGCGCTGGGCGCTGGGGAAGTTGCTTTCCCCGATCGCTTCGATGATATGTTCATCCCTGTTGATTTGGGATTTTGCTTTGACAGCGATGCGCCTGGTAAGCCTTTGTACTTATGCTTATGCCTTTAGAATACCAAATTTGGTTAACATTTCTGTTGCACGTATTGTAGATGCGCTCGAGAACTATGAGCTGGAGCTCGCGGAAGAAGAGGTGGAGGAGGAAGCTGAGGCGCCACAACTCAAGCGCAAAGCTAAAGGGAAAACTGGCGCAGAGGCCAGTAAAAAACAGAAGAAAAATGATGCCCCTGTTGCTCAGGATCCTCCTACTCAAGCGAAGGGACTTGAGAAAACCAAGGGGTTTACCTCCAAGTTTTCCTTGTCTTCTTTGCCTCGAGGTGTGGGCAGTCCTCCTGTCCACACGAGGTATGGTGCTGCCACCTCATCTCTTCGCGCGGCGGACAAGGGAAGCGGCGCTGCGCCTGCTGTTTCCTCCTCTCCAACAGGTATACTTTGTTTATATTTTGTGGTTTTATGAGCGCGATTCCGATAGAGTTATTAATGAATATTTGCTCACTCAAATGTTTGTAGAGCCGGCGACCTTGGTGGATCAACCTCAGGCGCAGCAAGGTACCTAGGCTGCGCTGAAGGTTGCTTTGAAGTCCCCTGTTTTACCCTCGAAAAAATGGAAAATGGACTTCATGGCGATGTTCAACTCGCGGACGGCGGTGCGCCAAGGTATACATTGCGCTTTGATTTTCTGACTTTTTTCTTTTAGATCAAGTCATGAATCATTTCTCTTTGTTTTTTTCATAGGAATTATAGCTGACACACAATCTGCTGGCGGCACCGCTGGCGCCGGCGCCGGCGCCGTTAGCTCTGCTCCTGCTCCGACAAGCACTGAATCTCCTCTTATTGGGATTACTAAGGAGCAGGAGACTATTTTACGCGCTGATCTAGCGGCGTCGAGACCTCCCTCACCTCCACCTGCGCGCAGCCCTCCTCGCGATACTGGTTTTGATTTTTCCAAGTCGCAGGAGAAAAGACCTGTTACAGAGGATGATGAGGAGGTCAATTTTGAAGACTCCGATGGCGGCCGCGCAAGCCCTGTAGCGCCACGAGATTTCGTGGCGCAGCCTTCTCGTGGGGCTGGCGCTGACTTTTCTGCTTGCTCTCCGCAGGTATAAGTTCGTTTTGCTCCGCTGTGCGGACTTCCATATTAGTGTTTAGATGACTAAAACGTTGCTTTGTGTTTGCAGGAAGCCGATTACATATACCGCCCGAGATGGAATATTACTGAGGATAGCTCATTTCAGTCCATGGGTGTGTGTGAAGACTTCTGGGCTCACTCTGTGCCTCCAGCTGAAAGGAGGTTTCAGGAGGACCGCGCCCGCGTGGACTTGCTCAACGACCATCTTTTTGCTGGGTCTGCGTTCTTTGCTGCCTCCCAAGAGCTTCGCTATGATTATATAAAAGTGCGTGATGCTCTTGTGGAGGCCAAGCAAGAGGCTAAGGTTTCTGCTTGGAATCTTTCTGAAGCTCGAGAGAGAGAGCTGAGAAACTCCAAGCAGAACTCAGCGAGAACCGAGCAAGTGCCAACGCTGCCTTTGTGAAGCGCGGGCATGAGCTGCAGGCTGCGCGGGAGAAGTTGCAGGCGGCAGAGGCGGATGCAGCCAGGTACGCGCGGCGAGCGCGTGATTTGGAGCTAGAGGCAGAGGCGCGTGATCAAACTCTTGTGCAGGCTATCACTGATAAATTTTTATTAGAGAGTGAGGTTGCGCGTCTGAAGAAAGAGCTTGAGGCCGCGCGGGCAGAGAAGGATGAAGCCCTGGCGGCAGCAGCGTCTGGCCAAGAAGAGCTCGATGCTGCGCGAGCGGAAAGGAATGAGGCCTTGGCGGCAGCAGCGTCTGACAGAGAAGAGCTAAAATAGACCAAGGAAACTGTTGAGTTGTTAAACTCTCAGATTCCTGCTCTTGAGACGTCTGTTTCTTCCCTCGCGCAGGATCGCCAATGGCTAGTTTCACAGGGTATGACTCGTTGCGCTTATGCGATGAAATACTCAGACGAGTTTCAGACCCTTGTGATGGATTGCAACGCTGCGTCGCGCTTGGTGGGTCGAGCTGAAGGGTTTAAGGATGGCTGTGAATATAGCATGCTGAAGAAGAACCCATCCGACTACCCTTATCAGCTCGACGTTGTCTGCGCTGACATGGCCGAGGTGGGGGAGAAGTATTTGAATACTCCTATTCCCATCCTTGAGCAGGTATTTTAACCTTAATGAGTTTACCTTGACTTATTTTCCTAGTCTTTTGTACTCATACTTTTCCTTATGACTTGCAGATAGCCTCGCTTGCTGACCAGCCCGATCTCGGCGCGCTAAAGAAATTACTTGACGAGTGTGAAGGGGCTGGTGGCAGCGATGATGCCGCGGGCAATGCTGCCTCTGCTAGCGGCTCTGGCGTGGCCAAAGGACCCGCTCCTGACACTATCGTGATAGAAGACGACTCCATTCAAGACGAACAGCTTGACTATGGTAAGTTTGGAGATGACGAGGAGCGGGAGGAGCTAATGATGAGGACGATGAAGAGGCCGATGTTGATATAGAAACCTGAGAAGCCCTTCATGCTTTTTTTTTGTTTGTAGTTTTTATCTCATCATTTTGTAAAATTGTAAATTTCTATGGTTTGGAATGAAATTTTGTTTTTCCGTTATTCGCATCTTGCGCATTCCCAATTCATCTCTTTATATTGCATGTGTTTGCTTGTTGAATATAAGATATGCTTGCACGTTGAAATTTGAACAAGGTTGTAAGGAAATTATTTTACTTAATCCTTGTCATATTTCAAGTGATTTTGCAATATCCTGACTATGCTGACACGTGCCTTGGCGTTTCATTATTCCTCTTTTGCGCGACGTTATCGCGCATTTATTATAGGGAATTATGAATGAGTTTTTTAGCCTTTACGTGTCAGTGTGTGTTACTCTGATTTCCATTACAATTCCGTGCGCGACCTCGACCTGAGACCTTAACAACTATGTTTTGGCATGTGCTTTGCCTTAGCTGTGCTTAGGTATTTTTATGGTCTAGCTGCGCAGCATGTAGGATGGATATTTGTGAGTGATTTGAGCTGAGGCTCGTATTATTGGGCTAAGGCCCCTAAGGCTCATATTATTGGGCTAAGGCCCTGACGTTTTAGAGTTAAAACTCGTTAACGCGTTTGAGCTTGAAGCTCGCGCATGTATGTTTTACTTCGTTTTATTTTTAGTTTTGATGTCAATACAATGTTGTCATATTGCTCAAAATTAATAAAGGGAAGTGTGAAACATGTATGCAAAAGGTAATAGAACACACATTAAGAGAAAATAGCGCTTATCATTATTCATAATGGCTTAAAACACCTTGATTACAAACTTGACAATTTTTACATGAAACATTTTCTAAGCTGTGCTGCGTTCCATGCGCGCGGGATCTTCTTTCCATTCAAATCTTTTAAAGCGTATGCGCCTTTTCCCAATTCTTCCGAGACTTGATAAGGTCCCTCCCAGTTGGGAGACATCTTTCCCGGAGGTATCGTGCGGCTAGCTTCATTGTTCCGAACGACAAAATCGTTCTTCTTGAAGTGGCATTCTTTCACGCGCTGATTGTAATATTTTTCTAGTTTTTTCTTGTATTTGGCTTCACTGATGATAGCCGCCTCTCTGCGCCCTTCAAGTAAGTTGAGATCCAACCTCCTTTCGCACTCGTTATCCATCTTACTCATCATGAGCACTCTATGGGATGGGCATCCAATCTCTGCTGGAATCATAGCCTCCGTTCCATAGGTTAGGCTGAACGGGGATTCGCCATTGCTGGTTTTGCTTATTGTCCTGTGCGCCCACAGGACATTAGGTAGCTCCTCGACCCATGAATGGGATTCTCCCTCCAACCTTTTCTTCAGCCCATTCAGCAAGCTTTGGTTCGCGCGCTCCACTTGGCCATTCCCTTGAGGGTGGTATACTGAAGTGAAGACTTGGTTGATGCGCAATTCCTTGAGCCAGCTGGATATCTTCCTGTCAGTGAATTGTTTGCCATTGTCGCTCACAATTTCCATTGGCAGGCCAAAACGGCATATGATGTGGCTCCAAATAAATTGCTTCATTGTCTCGGCAGTGATTTTTGCTAGTGGCTTGGCTTCAACCAATTTTGTGAAATAGTCTACTGCCACTACCAAAAACTTTACTCGCCCTTGCGCTTATGGTAAGGGACCCACAATATCGATTGCCCATTTGTGGAAAGGCCATGCGGAGGTCACTGGAATCAGGTTGTTCTTTGGCCGCATGGTGTATGGCGCATAGCTCTGACACGCTTTGCATTTTTGGATCTCTTTTAACGCGTCCAAGTACATGCCTGGCCAATAGTAACCTGCATTCATTGCCTTGGCAACCACCATGCGCGGGCCAGCATGTATTCCACAGATTCCTTCGTGTATCTCTCTGATCACATAGCTTGCTTCCTCGGCATCCAGGCATTTCATGAGCGGTCCAAGATAAGAGCGTCGATATAACGTACCATCAAGCAGTTCGTAGTTCTGCGACTTGTGTCTTATCTTCCTCGCCTGTGCGCGATCGTCCGGTACCTTTCCCTCCTTCAAGAATTCCATTAATGGAGTTATCCATGATGAAGGTGTTGTGTGAATTACAAGGACAGACTTCGCTCCCACCGACGGGTTGCTTATTACTTCCACCCTGACATTTTTGCCAAAGTGATCGAAGCTGGTTGATGCCATCTTGCTCAGCGCGTCGGCGGACTTGTTTTCACTGCGCGGAATATGTATGATTCTGAAGAAGTCAAATTGCTCGGTGAGCTTCTTTGCCTGCTCTAAATACAGAGGCATAGTATTCTCCTTGGCATCATAAAGGCCATTGACCTGTGCTGCTACCAAGTATGAATCGACATGAGCCTCTAGCTTTTTAACTCCGAACTTGTGCGCGATGCGCAGACCAGCCAGCAGGGCTTCATACTCAGCTTCATTGTTGGTGCTCTTGAAATCCAACCTGATTGCGTAAGTATACTCAAGACTTTCTGGATCCACCAGTTTGAGGCCTGCGCCGGACCCTTCATTGTTTGAAGCTCCATCTGTGAATAATCTCCAAACATTTTCTTCATTATTGGCTTGCGGAGGGTCTACCTCGCGCTGAGCCTCTTCAATTTTTCCTTCAGGGATTTCTGCGATGAAATAAGCTAAGACTTGTCCCTTTATTGCTGGACGGGACTTATAGGCGATCGTGTGCTCTCCTAATTCCAGCGCCCATTTTGTCAGCCTTCCTGAGAGCGCGGGACGTCGCAAGAGTTGCTGGATGTTGTAATCAGTCAGGACTTCAATGGGATGACCATTGAAATATCTATGAAGCTTGCGCGACGCGTGTGTTAGTGATAAAACTAACTTTTCTATGATGGTGTAGCGCGTCTCAGGATCTGTCAGCACCCGACTTACATAATAGATTGGTGTTTGGATTCCCTTGCGATCCACCAACAATACTGCGCCAATGGCGCGTTCTCCTGCTGACAGGTACAACGTTAAAGTTTCACCAGGAAGTGGAGCTGTGAGCGCAGGCAGATTTATCAGACATTCTTTTATCTCACTGAAAGCTTGCTTGGCCTCGGGCGTCCACTTGAATTGGCTTTTTTTAGGCAATTTCTCAATGTGTTGACGAATTGGGTAGATTTGCTTGCATGGTTCGCTAGGAACCTGTTAATTGATACCAATCTACCATTCAACTTTTGAACTTCCTTCATGGTGGATGGTGAGGGCATGTCAAGGATAGCCTCCACCTTTTCTGGGTTCACCTTGAAACCATCCTTGGTGACCATTACACCGAGAAATTTCCCTTCTTCTACGCCGAATGTGCATTTGCTTGGGTTGAGCTTCATGTTTACTTCCTTTAGGCGCCAAAGGGTTTCTTCGATGTCTTTGAGCATTTGTTTTTTCTCCCTGCTTTTAATCACCAAATCATCCACGTAGACTTCTAGGTTTCTTCCAATTTGCTCGTTGAAAACCGCATCCATGAGTCTTTGGTAAGTGGCTCCTGCATTCTTCAAACCAAAGGGCATCTTTGTGTAACAGAAAACACCCTTGTCAGTTCTGAAGGCAGTCTTGTCCTCATCTTGTGGTGCCATTTGAATTTGGTGATAGCCCTTATAGGCGTCCAGGAAACATTTGAGCTTAAATGGCGCCACAGAGTCCACCTTCGCGTCAATGTTTGGGAGGGGGTAACAATCTTTTGGACATGCTTTGTTGAGGTCCTTGAAATCAATGCACATCCTTCATGACCCGTTGCTCTTCTTTACCATCACAAGATTGGCTACCCATGTTTGGTATCGTATTGGGCGGATGATATTTGCGCACAGTAGATCTTCTACTTGCTCATTCATGGCCTTTGCCTTCTCATCCCCCATGACTCTCTTCTTTTGAGCAATTGGCTCTACAGACTTGAACGTGTTGAGAGAATGTTGCGCCAGGTCTCGCGGAACCCCAGTCATATCAGAATGTTGCCACGCGAAGACCGACATATACGTTGTGAGCAATCTTTTCATTCTCAGCCTTGTGTCGTCTGATATCGTAGCTCCAATTGTGATTATTTGCTCTGGGAATTTTGGGTTGAGAATCCATTCCTCTGGCGCGTTGTTTGCCATTGGAAGTTTCATTCTCCCTTCCCGCGGTATACTTGTCACTGCGCACAAATGATCTCGGTATACAAATGTTACACCTGTTGGTGTTGGGAACCCCAACGCGTCGTGCGCTGGTGACGGTATGGCGTTGAATTGGGCAATCGTTCCCCTACCCAAGATCATATTATGGCATGAAGTGGTGGGCAAGACCAAGAAGTTGACAATTTCAGCTCGCTTGTGTTTCTCATCCCCCATAGTTAGTTCAAATTGTATCTGACCTAGGGGGTGAATAATTTCATTTGAGACACCCGAGATTGGTGCATTCACAATTTCGAGCCTTGCTTGGTCTGCTGGATCCAACTTCCTGAAACATTGCTCATACATGATGTCTGATTCACTGCCGGTGTCCACCAGGACTTTTGACACCTCATAATGAGCAATGTGTGTAGTGATGACTAGAGGACTGCTGATAGACGGGCCTCCTCTGATTCTTGGGAAGATTACTTGTTGCTCGCGCCAATCTCCTTGGACTTGCGCGCTTCTCTTTCTCGATCTTTGCCCTTGCCTTCCTCCCTCGGCTACACAGATTCTTTTGAACTTTTTGCTGGCTGAGGCTCCATCTGGTTGTTCATTCTCTGGTCTTGGGTTTTTCACCAGGTGAGCCAACTTGCCTGATTTCACATCTCTTTCAATCGCATCCTTCAAATGGTGGCATTCATCAGTGTTGTGCCCTGTGGACTAGTGAAACTCACAATACTTGCCACTGTTTGATGGTCCCTTATGGAGTAATGGCTTGGGGCTTTTAAACTGGACATTCTCTGTGCTTAACACTTGTGAAGGCGTTTTAGTGAGGGGAGTCCATATTCTTGGTAGAGGTCTGTTAGGCTCTCTGCCGCCTTCCCTCTTGTCACTTTCTCCGCGATTACGAATGTCTTTTTGGGGCTGGGGTGAACTTGGTTGCGCCTGCTTTTATGCGGGAGAAAAACTGGTTTGCTGCAACCTGGACCATACGGAGTTTTGTTTGCCCCTCCTTTCATTGTTGCGCGGTGCTTCTGTTTGATGCCCTCTATCTCTTGCTCTGTCTTGGGCAATTTGTTTTTCATTTCGCGCGAAGACTCGCGATGCTTCCATAAGCTTAGCCCAAGTGGTTGGCATGCCATCTCTGCTCACGAGAGCTCTGCGGAGTTGATCACTGCGCGCACCTTGTATAAAGGCCACGCGCAAGAGCTGTTCAGTGATACCTCCGATTGCAAGAGATTCCTGATTGAAACGAGTTATGTAGTCTTCAATTGTTTCATCATTCATGCGCACGCAGTGCATGATGTCATCGGGGTCGCGCGTGTGTCTGCGCTGCTGTACGAAGTGAGCCTGGAACTTCTCCAATAGCTCTTCGAACCCATCGATTTGTCCAGTCGGCAAGCTTTCGAACCAGACACGCGCTGCGCCCGTGAGGCAGCGAGCAAACATGTGACACCATGTTGGCATCGTCCAGCTTTCTAGGTTTCCAGTGTTGTAAAAACCTTGTAAGAAATCGTCTGGATCTGTTGTGCCGTCGTACTTGCCCAAACCACTTGGCATCTTGGTTTTGTGTTGAATGGGAGCCTTCGCGATGCGCTCAGTGAATTTTGAATGCTTCACCAAGATGGCTGGCCTATATGGTGTGGTTACGTCCACTTGCCCTCTCGCCGGTGGGTTGTACGGTGTGTACAGATCCATATCGGCTTTGGCTCCAGGCGCTATGTTCATGTGCGCGCGGAGCTGTGAGCCTCCTGCATGAGTATCTAGCGTCTTCCTCATGCTGTGCACTTCTTCATCACTAAAATCAGCGTGTTCGGTGTGAACAGAGTGACCATCTTCCGGCGCGCGCGCCCTTTTTGTTGTTCCCTGAATGGTTTGCTTATCAAATGCGAGCCTTTGTGTTAAGTCGGCTAACTTTTTGTGTTTGACCAGCTCATTGTATTTGTCCATAAACGTCGTTGTTCGTTTATGAGCCATTCTTTAGGGTCATTGGTTTCAACTTCTGGACCCATTGGTCCTTTTTGTTTTGCACCAGTCAGATTTTAGAACGTGAGATCGTCTGGAGGAGTTTCAGTCTGGCTATGAGGAGTTGTGATGAAGGGATGGTTACTGGTGGTGCGCGCAGAATCACGCGGCACCCTCAGAAACTGCTGTCCCTCATTAACACCCTCAAGCTCATTATCCTCCAGAACTTGATCGCTGTTTCGAACACCGGAAACCATGGTGAAGTTTTTCAGAGAGAACTGATGAGATAGTGATTTTGTTGCCGTTGTAACAGGTGATGGCGCCAATGAAGAAACGTGGATCGGCTCACTGGTAGACGATCAACTTTCCTCGGGTATGAGTGTGCTAGATCACCGATGGTTTTCCGGAGTATGAATTCTTCTACCTACAAAACGAACAGCACCGTGAACTTACCCCTCAGAAAGGGACAGAGGGGTCCTCTTTGGGGTAACCCTCCGGTGTGAGAATAAGAGATTGTAGGAGAAGATAATAATAATCTGAGAGTGAGTAAGGATTTAGAGTGTATTTTCTTGCTTACCTCCCCTTGTGGAAGTGGTGTGGTATTTATAGTGTTAGGGTTTCCAATGATTGGGCTCAGATCCAATTAGGGCCTTTTTGGCCTCCTCCTATTGCTTCGCGCCACGTGTCCTTAGGACACCTGGTGCTCTTTCATTGATTATTCTCTGACCCAGGTATTTCACCTGACCCATGTGCAATCACGTGGTAGCACATGGGTTTTGCTGAGTTGTCCACCTTTCATTGGCAGCTGTCAACATCAGCATATTCTTTATTCCTTAGAGGATACCTTCTGGAAGGTTGTCTGACGAGCACAATCAGGGTTGTCCTTCTCCTGATTTGGATAAGGACGAGGTTGATTATGTGCATGTGTGATATGCGCCTATCCTGAGGATGCGCGAGGTATTCTCTTTATTCTCACGCGCAGATGTTTCATGCGCAGATGTGATATGCGCAAGCATATGTAATATGCTTGAGCATATGTGATATGCGCCACGCGCAGATGCGCCACGCGCAGATGTGATATGCGTGAGCATATATGATGCATGAGCATGTGATATGCGCCACGCGCAGATGCGCCACGCGCAGATGTGATATGCGTGAGCATATATGGTGCGTGAGCATGTGATACGCGTGAGCATATGTGATGCGTGAGCATATGTGATATGCGCCATGCGCATAGGTTTTGGCTTTGTGCCTTCATGATATCTTGATTTCAAGCCTCTTGTCTATATCTTGTGGGTTGACCAGCCCCGCTCGATGTTAAGGCGGGTGCATACCTCTTCATTCTAGATCGCTCATTGGTAGAAAATGATACGTGCATCACTATTACTATTAACTAAACAAAATGTTATTTTATGCTCACTTATTAACAAATTATTGCAATTGGATTATTTGTTCATTATATTAATGATGATTTGTTATATAAAAAAATAATAATAAAAAAAGATAGTAATTTTGTTGGGGCATTTATATATTTTCCCTTCCTAAACTTTGAAATTACATATTTCCTCAAATCATGTTTAAAAAGCATTGTATATTTTGCATTAAAAACTTATATTTTGAGAAAATATGTAATTTTAAAGGTTTAGGAAAGGGAAATATATAAAAATTCCTTTATTCTATGGTACACATAAAGAAAACTTTAGACCCACAAATTTAAAAATCTCTTTACAATTAAAAAAAATACTTCGAACACGTTTGAAAATGACTCATTTAGAACATTTGTTTAGTGGTCCTTTCTGTGCAACGAGCAAAGGAGAAGGGATGTTATTGAGCCGAGTCAATGGGTCCATGGTCAGCTCGGGCTTGAGCTTGAAAATAAACAACCCAGTCTGACTCAGCTTGAAATACCCAACCGAACTAAAAAGTTGAGCTTGAACTCAACTACAGCAGAATACAATTCCAGTTCGTGGGCTCACTGAGCTGTCTCATTTTCTAAAAAGAAGTTTAATGTTTCAAAGTAGAGTGGAAAAGGATATGGAAGAAGCTCAAAAGTTGATCTGCGAGAGTTAGAACAATCAAAACCAGATCAACGGATTTCACATAACCGACCACATCCAAAACTTACGCAATCATACGCATCTTTGTCTTACACAAGATCTGCTCTAAGAGAGTGAGATTGAAACCACTGACAGATTCATAGTTTGGGGGGGGGGGGGGGGGATCTGAACATATTAATAAAAGAAAATGTTTTGACCCTATGTAATTTTTTATATGTCCCCCATGAAGCAGCCTTGAAGCCCCCATTTAAATGAAACAAATTTCAAAAATTTTAGAAACCTGTAATTTCAATCGAATCAATGAAGAAATGACGGAGATAAATAACAAACGTCGGTTATATCAATAAAATAATTAAAGACAAATTTATTATTCACCCATTTTTGTTTAGCAGATCTACAAAATATACTTAGTAAGCCTAGCAAATTGGCGGGTTGGGCTTGTTTAGGTGACAAGTCGGACTTGTTTAAGTGACAGGTCAAAACTGTCACACCCAACCTACGGCGGAAATGACGGGGTGCGAACCGATAGTTCACAGCTCACAAGATACTATCATACAATATAAAATATGACAATAATTAATTAATTTCAAACTTTCAAACAAGTGCACAAGTTCCAATAATGACAATAATAATCCAAATTTAACAAATAATCTCAAAACAAAATAAAGTGCAAATATCCTTTGTTTTAATATCTAATGTCTATTTATGTGTTCTTCACCTTAGCTTCAAACCAACCGATAACCTACATATGCGTACAAAATAAACATAGCTTTGTCAACACGAGGTTGAGTGAGATAATCACCAGTCTTACATGATATGTTAATAATATATAAATAAATGAGCAAACAAAATAACGTGAGTATAAATCAATCAAACCATGAGCAAGTAGTTGTGTCAGTTGATCATTGCCTAGCGAATCGGGTTTTGGCTACTATGAAAGTCGTATGATCATACTATAATGTGATTATGATGAACCTCTCCGAATGCAATAAAGCAAACAATTAAACAATTAGCATTTAACTAACCAACACACAATATTTAAGTTTGCTAGTTGTGTATATATAATATATAAAATATGAGATAATATGCATATGTTCTCAAAACATTTGAAAACAGTAAAATATGAGGGGAATGATCTCTCACCTTATTACTTAGGCGAGTTTGCAAGATAATAAGAATAAAAATAATATAAATCGAGTGAACCGTCCTTTAACGCGCTGACTGAGAAATCCGAACAGACCTGAAATTTAGAGAAAACAAACTACAATTAAAACCGAGAACATAGCCACTGAAATCAATCTAAACGGATGTCTAGAACTCCGGTTATGAAATTTTTAGTAAATAAGCGAGCTAGCACTGATTAGAATCCGAACAGTATCGGAAGTCGGGTTTTGGTCAGTAGCCTTAAAATCTTAAGATAAGAATAAAAGTCTTCTGATCCGAAAGCTAGTTCTGACCAGAAGTGTTAGAAAACGGTTAGTCAATTTCATTGACTATGTTGCCCTTAAACGGGTCGGAGTTCAATTGATTAGGTAAATCCCCTTAATCTCAGACATTGATTGAGGGTTAATGATTATTGGATAATAATGATCATACTTACAGAAGACAACTCACCAGGAAAACACCTAGAATGATGAGAAACACTGAGTCAAAGGTTGAGAATGCATAAAAGTCAAACCGGTAGCTTGTTCTTGAAGAAAAAAATCAATTTAAACACCAATGGAGGACGGGAATTCGATGGAGGCAGAAGGAATGCAGAGGAAGGTGAAGTTTTAGGTCAATTAACTCAATATATTTAATACTAAAACATTTTCTTGGTCAATCGACTCGTTTTTAGGTAACCGAATAAGCTTTAGTGAAGAATTAAAAGCAAATAAATCAACCATAACGGTTTATATTGATGGAGCAAGGAATGTAAACTTATTTTATCAGTAATAGGGATATCTTGAAGCATAACTCACGAGATTTGATTCAAAAATGGTACCGTTTACGTATTTAAGCGAATCAATCAATTAAAAACGAAATAAGCTGATACAGGGGGCTGGCCGCGCCACGCGAGCAACCCTGCCCTTCTTGGCCGCGCGGCGTGGCATGGTCAAGGGGGGTAGGAGTTTTCAAACTTGGCACATTTGGTCCCTGTGCTTCATAAAGTGTCTTTTCTTGATTCTTTTGAGGTTTTAAGCAACTGTATGGGTTTTTAAGCATAGTTAACGAATTTGAAAGTTAAGAAAATATAAATTAAGTTCAACCAAGTTAAATAATAATAAATACAAAATTTAAATAATTTGAAAGATCGGAATTACATTCCGAGTCGATAAAACAGATACGAATACGATTACAAAATATCCGAAATGTTACAAAAACAGTCGGAGTCGGAGCAAATTCTATGTAATACAAGCTGTTTTAAGAAGGCATCAACTTTATACAGGTCAAAATAGACAGGTATGAATAAAAGTCTAGAGCTTTAGGGACTGTCATGGTTATATATCTCGGTTTCTTCTGTTCAGTCCCCAGACCATCATTCACAAAGAGTGTCATGTATTGATTGAATATGGTTTATGTTGAGTGTATACGCTGGCCAAAGTTTTTATACATGTTCTACATATATATGGTACAAATTCTGCAAAATAAATATTATACTTGCAGTCCAAGAAATTTGCATATATTGGTCGAAGTTTCAAGGTTTTATACTTCTATGTATCTGAACTCCTTAATGCAGATAGATTTGCAATAATTTGCTTTGAATTTGTTTAAAATTAATGTAAATGCAAATCACAGGAAGAATTATATGTGAAGTCTTGTTGAAGCTCAACACATTAACAAATCTATATCTGCCCTTGGAAACATTATTAGCTAGAAAAATTCGACGACGGTGGTGGTGGCAGTTCAGTGCGGTATCGGGTGTTCTTGACCCGTGGGCGGTGCTTACAAGTTTAGGGGCTGTTTGGGATTCCTTATTTTCACTTTCTTATAACTTATAAGAAGAAGTCATAAGTTACAAAAGTGTAACTTATCAACATTTCCTCTCACATAATAAGAAAAGCCAAACACTTTTTTTTAACTTATCAAAAGTCATAAGTTATAAGGAGGTAAAAATAAGAAATCCCAAACAACCCCTTAGACTATTTTTGAATTGAAAAGGTTCTATAATAGTTCCATTTTAACCTGTTGACGAATTTGAGTAAAACCTATATTGACCTTAACTAATTTGAGATACCCAAAAGAACCCATATATACAACCTATTTATAACCAACCTTTTTTTTAATCCAAATAAATCATTATTGCCACCAATAATATAGTTGCATGGTGGTGGTGTTTTTTGTTGATTGTTTCTCATACTTAGTATTACAGTCATGAATATCTATTCGGGAATTATAGGGACACATTCCTTTTTGCTAAACACCCACCGATACGTCCCGTATAGAGCTATACAAGACGTATAAGGTCCCATATAGGCCCCGCATAATCCTATACGAGACGTATAGAGGGGTGTCTGAGTGTCCCTAGTAGGACCCTATTAACCAGTAACCACCACATCATTTTGAGGTAGCAGAGCTGATTGGGTTGGTGGCCAACCGTCCACATCTTTGTCATAGTACCAATCATTTTCCCTTTATAAACCGGTATGAGTGAAAAACCAATTTTAACTTTCTTTAACCGAAACCACATTGGTTTGTATAAAAAAAAAACTGATTTATGCAACTTTTTGAAAAAAAAAAATTGCATAACGAAGAAATATTAGAAACAGGTTGGTTTTGGGAACCGGTTTCTTTACACCTGACAGAATACTTAAAAAGACCAAAGTGAGAGGCTCAGGAGTGACCCAATACACACAATATAAATTATCAACTGGCCAGGGCCCAGAGATAAGTAACATCCAGGTTTGATTAGAGAAACCTGAAAACCCAACCCAGCCCAACCCAATTACCCTGAGAATACCAGTTTCCGGTTCTGTCCTTGATATTCGTTGTATTCAGTTTTGATCCAATTTGGGCCAACCCGAGGGAAACTGTCAAAGCCCGAAAATAGGCTACCACATTAAAATCATACAGGGGAATTATCTGGGTAGGAAACCAAATCAGCATTTCTAGTTGAGAAAACCAATGGATGGGACGGTGACTAAGGCTTCATAGGAACTTATTCTATCAGGTTGTTCATCGAATCATTGAAGGCATCTGGTTCCACTCGAGATGTTCATCGGCCCATCTGGATTTTCAATACTTCGATCACAGAAGTCAAGCTGTCACCATAAGTTTCTTGTTCTAATAAAAATACTAAAACTCCTTTGCAGTAGGTTCAAAAACATATTCCATCAAGAAAACTCATCTCCATTGCAGAGATGAAACTCTTTAGCAGCAAATTCCAAGTGATGAATTAAAAGAATAAACGAAAAATGAATGACTCAGGAATAAACAAACGTGTCAACGCAAGTAAAAAAGAAACCCAACAGACCCAATTTCCCTTCGGTCCTAACCCGAAACATACCAATGCTAGCTAACCAACTGATATCAGACTCGAAAACAGTAAAAATGGATACGCTCATCAAGTCATCATTATGCAAACTATTCAATTATAAAGCAACTTTAAGTCATAAAAAACGAAATCAAGTAACCAATAAAACCAGCAAAACAATTCCTATCATTCCTATACAAACCCTTATTTACCAACCATCGAAGAACGCTCCGCAATCAACTTCAAACGTTTCGCAAACATATCAAACTCTGCAGCCCGTTGATCCCTCCACCGTCTCTCAAAACTCATCTCCCTCTCCAAACTCTTAACTCTCTCAACATCAATCAGCATCCTCATCTCCTTCAACGACCGATCCACCACATCCGCAACCGCCGCCGTCACAAAACGCACAATCCCACTCCTCAAATCACCACCGTCATCCTTGTTCACCCTAACTTCCTTTTCCACCAATTTAACCTCACCCCCCAGTTCATCACCACATTTTAAACCACCACCAACCTTACTCATTTTTCCACCGGGTTTCTTAACCACAGACGGTAAAGCCAATACAGCCGTCAAAGAAGACGGCATAGAAAACTTATTACTATCATCATTATCATTATCATTATCATCATCACCATCATTATCATTATTATCATTATTATTAATACGATCAATATTATTATTAATTGGTTTACAATTGGAATTGATACCCGCAACATCTGGGTCCCAAAGCTGCTTGGAGAGATCAAACAAGGCTTGATCTTGAAGCGAAAGCTGAGAATAATCCAAACCCTTATCCAACCTCGACGAAATCACACGAAACTTTTTCCGAAGGCGACGAAGCTTCTCAGAAAACTGGGATTTAGAATAGGGCTGCGACATTGACATGGCATGGGAGAACTGGGCGTAGAAGATGCCAAGATCTCTAGGGAAAGACAGGCCTTGAGAGGAGCAGTGGAGGAGGCCTTGGAGTAAACGGATCTCGTCGGGTTCGGTCCAGATCCGTTTGAAAGGAGGGGTGTTGGTGGTGGAGTCATGGGGTGTGAGGGTGAAGGTGGAATTGGAATTAGGGTTTTTGCGTTTGATAGGGAGTTTACGGGAAGAAGGGATGGAAGAGATGGGGCTGGCTTGTATTGGAGGAGGGTTTGAGTCCATGGCTCTGTTTCTGTTTCTGTTTCTGTTTGTGTGGTTTATGAGTGCGGGTGAGGTGAGGTGAGGTGAGGTGAGGGTTTGATACAGACCGCCTGATTTGGTCAAGGTTGGGGAATGGGGAGACTCTTGACTCTTGATCTAAACTCGTGATCCGATTATTCTTGAGATTTTTTTTGGTTGGGTGTATCGGTTTGGCCGGTTTTCATAAAAGTTTCGGGTTGAACATTACATATGTACATATGATTTCGATGAATGATAAATCAAATGATGATTTTGACCGTTTGAAAAGATATTTTTATTTTTCTTAAAGGTATTAGCTTTGTCAAAATTTTTAATACGATAAAGATGTTTTATGAGTACAATTGTTATATGTGATTAAGATATAAAAAAATGAATGTAAGTTAAAAGTTTTTAACAATATGGATTGCAACAAAAGAAAAATAAAAGAAAAATAAAAGAAAAAAAAAACTGAGCTCGATGAGAATATAGGAAACATCAAAGTTAGGTATTCCGTATTCGGTTATGGAATTATTTTAAAGTTTTTTGTCTGAATGAGATTACGCGATACACTACCCGACTATCCGAAGATATATGCCCATTTACATGAATTATATACACGAGAATTTGTAGTTTTTTCGTAGATAGATTTCTATCTACCTTTCCATAGTAATGCTTTATTTTAGTAAATTCATTGTATAAGGTTAATTTTTTTAGGATATATATATTTAATGATATAATATAGTGTGTATTCTATAAATTATGAAAATTATGAACTTATCGTTTGGATTTATATCATTGCAAAATTTACATTTTTTTATAAATCAAACAATTTATGTTAATGCTTATATGTATGGCTTAGTTTCAAAAATGAAATTATATAAAAATTGGAATGGGAAAAAAGAGAAATGCATTTGAGTATTACAATGTAGGGTTAGGTTCAAATAAGAAGTTTGATTTTCCTAAAAAAGCTAGGAACGAGGGTATTTTAGTCTAACGCTTTAATATCAAAACCCACTTAAATTAATTTCAAAAACCTACTTACATAAAACCCAATTATATATTAACTCATCTCTTACAACCGCCACCACTCCATCGCCCACCGCCACCACAACCGTCACCCACCGCCACCACCTCGCCCGAAAAGTCCGAAAAAACACAATGGAAAAAGTACACTATGAAAAAAAAACACAATGATAAAAAACAATAAAAAACACAATTGTATGACACAATGTAAATAACACAATGGAAAAAACACAATGAAAAATACTATTGTATAACAAAATTTTGTAAAACACAATTCGATAAAACACAATTTGTAAAAAACCCAATAATTTTTTTTTATTTTTATATTACAATATGGTACTCATATAAAAGATAAAAAACCATTCGTTATTATAGTGAATTTGTTTTTCAATAAAAACGTCGTAAAAAAAGTTATGGACGTTTTAAAATGATGGGAGAATTTGGCATGTGCCTTGCATGTGGAGAGAGAAAGCCAACAAATATGTTATTCCTTTTATGCCCTTTACCTTGTGTTCACACTTGATTTCCCTCTAAACTAATCTCAACTCTCCATATTTAAAATCAATGGACAAGATTACTTCTTATCCTTTCTATAAAAAATATACTTCATATTATAACCTAACCCTTACGATGTATACTTTTTCACAAACTAACCTAATACATTCGAGTATGTCTAATACCTCTAATTACCCGACACATGTTGGGTCAAGTATGAGACATGGTTTTACAATTGGGTATTAAGCTAAGATATCAATACTCGTCCTTACTTCGTTCGATTGATTCTGAATTTCAACTAGACCGAACCGTTTGACAAGCAAATCGCCAAAACCAAACTATCTAAATCTTAAACCAACCAAACACAATCAACTAGCTTCAATACGGTTGATTTCAACAGCTTAAGATATCCGCAAATGAATTCCATGATGAAGTTTGCAATTAACTATTATAACATTTAATCATTTATCAATATAAAGGCTTTTCTTAGGTTTGTTTGTTTTTGTTTTTGTTTTTTAATTAGTAGGTTTTTCAACTTTCAAAACTCTAGTATACATGAACACAAATTAACCTCGTAGAAAAATTGTTGTTCTATTTAATTGAAAATTCGCAATCAAAACAATGAAGACCCTTTTAGAGCATTCCTATCTTATCCCTCAAATTTGTGTGAGGGAAGTTTGTAAATTATAGGTGGTGTTTTGAGTGGTTGTGAGTGTAAATTATAAGATGGAGAAAGAAAATATAGTGATTTTTTGTAAATTTAGAGAAAAGGTAATGATTTTTTTGTAAATTATAGAGAAAACTATAATGATAAAAGTATAAAAAAATATTATTTAATTAAACAGAAGAGAGAAATATAGTGTTTTTTAGTGTAATTATAGAGATAGGGATGGAGGATAGGTTGAGAAGTGCTCTTACGCCGAATGATCCATCCAAAGTCAAACACCAAACCCACTAGCCCAATCACTACTAACCTCCCTCGGTTTCCAACTTACATCCAGACGGCGGCGGAGGACGAGGAAGACAAAACAGCAGCAACAATCACCACTAGGGGGTGTTCAAAATACCCGAACCCGATTAACCCGAATCGACCCGAACCTTAATAAGCTTTTTAGGGTCGGGTTAAACATGGTCAAAAAGTATTAATCGGGTTATTCGGGTCAACCCGAATAACCCGAATCGTTAATAGGGTTGGGTTTCGGATAACCCGAATAACCCGAATCGTTAATAGGGTCGGGTTTCGGATTCGTTTTTAGAAAAAAATCGGGTTTCGGGTTAACCCGATAAGTGGTGTTTGTTGTGTTCATTTAAGTATGTTCATTTGTGTTCGTTTATGTTTGTTTGTGTTCATTTCTCATGTACATATATGTTTATTTACGTTCGTTTATGTTCGTGAACAGTTCATTTAGATTTTAAATGAATGAATATAAACGAATATGAACATGTTCATTTTTTAAACGAACGAACATGAACACAAATATTTGTTCGATTAAGTGTTCGTGTTCGTTTAAAGTTAAATGAACGAAGACAAACATGCCTTGTACATGATCGTTTGTAAGGGTGTTCATGGTACGGTTTTAACGGTTTTTAGGACAAACCGTGAGCCAAACCGTTAATAAAAAAAAGAAACTGAACCGTTAAGATAGGAAACCGAACCAAAGTGAACCGTTACTAACAGTTTGGTTTCACGATTTGGGTATAAATATAAAAAAAAGTACGAAACAAATTATATTAGTTACAAAAATTCCTTTATTGCATACCATCATGCTACAAAGGATCTGCTCAAGTTTTGAGGTGTTGTTTAAGGTAAACATGTGTAAGGTTCTTAAAAATTAACAATAATCAACTAGATCTACTGATAATAGATATGCAACAAATCAGCTTCAATCTTAATTTGAAATGAAATAACAAATAGAATTGGAAATTTTAATACCATAAACACACCTTATTATAGTAGTACAGTTTAAGCAAGTTAATAGTCATAGCCAAGTTTTACTTTTATTAAGCCTAGCACAAAATATAAATAATTAACTACATGTAGTATAATATATATATATATATTTTTTAAAAAAATAAAGTATATTCATCTTACGGTCCGATCTGGTTATGCGGTTTGAAAATTTTAAAACCGTAAACCAAACCGTTCTTTGCGGTTTGAAATTTTTGAAACCGACCGACCGAAAGTTAATAAGAAAGTCCGACCATGAAACTAAACAAATGATCGGTTTGAACGGTTTCAAACCGAAGTATCGAACCATGAACATCCCTAATCGTTTGGTTCATCTACAGTCCTATATGCAATAATAAGATAAATATTGTAGTGCACTGGTTACCAAGACAAAAATCAACTTAAAATATATAGCAACCCGAATAACCCGACCCGAATAACCCGAAACCCGATTAACCCGAACCCGACAAACCCAAACCTTAATACGGTCGGGTTGCGGGCTAGATTATTTTTTTCAAAACCCGATTAACCCGAAACCCGATCGGGTTGACCCGATTAATACCCCAAATCACCACCATCTGCAAATCCTTCCCAAACAACCTTAACAGGCAAACCTTAAACCAAAACCTCAAACTCCTCAACATCAAAAACCCATCCATCATCAACAAAGTATTAATCCAATTCAACGAACCACCAAATGCCAAAAAAGCCTTATCATTCTTCCACTGGTCATCCCATTCCACCTACACCACACACCAAACTCACACCTACACTCTCCTAATACACGTCTTGGTTAAAGCCAAACTTATCAAAGACGCCACCGCGCTAATTGAGGGAGTGTTTGGCCTAGCTTTTATTTTTTAGCTTATACTTATATTTGAAAGTAGCTTATAGCTTATTTTCTGTTATTTGATAAGCTCTTTTTAAGTGTTTGGGTTAGCTTATATTTACAAGTTGATAATAAGTTGTTAAATCCATCATTCTTTAATTTGTTAGAGTAATAAGTTGCTTCAATAAGTATTAATCCACCACCATTTGGGGCAAATGAGTAACTTACACCCTTACACAAATAAGATTTATCAAATAAGCTAAAAAAACCATTTTCAAATAAGTTTCTTCAAATTAGCTACCAAGTTAAGCTTATTTTGTAAAAAAAAGCTAAAAAAGCTATAAGCTTTGTTAAATAAGCTAGGCCAAACACCCCCGAGTCGCTTCTCACACGCGGTAGCTCTAACATTAATGCGCACTTGATGGTTCACTCGTTTATGGATAGTTATGAGGTTACTAATTCAACCCCATTTGTGTTTGATTTGTTGATACGAATGTGTTCTAAGTTAAGGATGATTGATGAAGCTATAGACATGTGCGTTTGTGTGGGCGAACACGGGTTTAAGTTAAATGTGATTACTTACAATCAGTGGCGGATCAGGAATTTTATTCAGTGAGGATAAAAAAATCGTTAAAAGTCCTTGTGCTTTTCATCTTTATTTATGGTATAGGTACTAAAAGCGACGTCTCAACCCCGCTTTGTTTAATAAGTATGATAATTAATTATTGAAAGTCATGACCACCAAGAAAGGTTACCTAAATTGATAAAACTAGTTCTGAAAGATTGGTTTTTGTGTTTCAAAAACCTTTTCATAGCACTTAATATAAAAAGGAAAATTGGAAATAAATAATCCACCTTTTGTGTATTGTCCGATAATAATTCCACCTTTAAATATCACTAGCAATGGTCTCACCTTTTTAACTATTTTTGTCTCACTGGTCCTCCGTTAAAAAATACTTAACGTCGTTATGTTTTTTCCCTAGTTTCAAACTGATGTTTTAGGGCTTTTGATCGGAAGAATGATACGAGTCGACCGATGTAAAACTTATCTCGAAATGGTGATCCAAACGACGAAACATTGTTTCAATTCGGGTGCTTGAATTTCCAATTAACAAAAATCAAGCCATTTGAATCATCGTTTCGAAATAAGTTTTAAATCATTCGACTCATATCGTTCTTCCGATCAAAAGCCCTAAAACATCGGTTTGAAACTAGAGAAAAAACATAACGACGTTAAGGATTTTTTAACGGAGGACCAGTGAGACAAAAATAGTTAAAAATGTGAGACCATTGCTAGTGATATTTAAAGGTGGAATTATTATCGGACAATACACAAAAGGTGAGATTATTTATTTCTAATTTTCCATATAAAAATAAATGATGTGTGCTAAACAAACAAGAATAATCAATGAGTTTGACAATTAAACACAAAAAATGCATTATAAATATAGACATTAAACGCATGTCGCTAATGCAAATATTGGATGGCAAAATTTGAGTTAAGCCCAAGTGATGAATGAAACTACCTTTTGTTGACATTGAAATAAACTTTTGGATAATGAATTGGGCTTTGAAAGAAAAAAGTGAAGAACTTAGAGGGTCTTGTGAAATAAATTGTATAGGGCATAGTGAATTTGAATATCATTTTATAACATAGCAAGTCAGAAGTTGAGTGGGTGACTTACCCCCAGTGACATATAAGGTGATGTTTGTTTTTGCTTCAAACATCTTCAGGAGAGTAATGTCTGCAGGCGCGCAGACAATCAGCTGTGAAGACAGTTTGTTTTTTTAAAAGAATAAGATCTGCAAACAGCTTATAACTTCTTAAAACAAAAGCTATTGAAACATGCTTCAAACGTCTTCATCCTCCACAACCGGTCGTCCAGCCCTTCCAACCCTAGCCACCGCCTCCGTCGCTCCTCCAGGTACACTCCTTCTTTTCCTCTCTCCCTTGGTTCCGGTCGCCATAACCACCGCCATACCGCCTCCTGCTCTCTCCCTTGGTTCGGTCGCCATACCGCCGCCATAACCACCGTTCGACCACCTCCGTCGACCCCCCGCTGCTTCATCATTAAACCGTTCGACCACCGCCGTTCGACCACCTCGTTCTGGTGGTTGTGTTTTGGGCTGATTTGGTCTGCTTATATAAATTGAAAGAGTCGAGAAGTTTTATCGTGATTCATACAATCCGTTCAGTTTCTCTCTCAAACATCAATTTTGTTCATCTTCTGTTAATTTAGGGTTTTGATTCTTGAATCCGTTTGTTTTCCAGTTTTAGTCTTTATGATTGTTGTAATCAGTAGATAGATTCTAGTGTACCAGATGTGCTATAAGTGTGTATTTTAGAGTTTGATTGTCTGGTTGTTTTTGTTTGAGAGTTGTTGAAGATTTATGAAATTGGTAGTAGTTTTCAGAGATATATGGCAAGATTGATAGTAGTTTTCAGAGAAGCCAACATATATAAATGATTTCTTTTATTTTGGTCCATAAACTTTCGTCTTTAGGAAAATACATTTTAAGAAAAAAGAGTGTGTCGGTTTATGGTATTTGACCCAAACCACCTTTGATTTGTTTTTGTTAAGCCATTTGTTTTTGTTATGGTATTTGAGTATTGTGAACCCATGATTGTTTTTGTTATGCTATTTGAGTATTGTGAACAAATGATTGTTAAGAATATATATAATTGTAGATGGAAAAGGCGAGTGCTATCAAAATGTTTTGGCCATTTGTGACTTCAATATGGTATTTACCTTTCTGGTGGCCGGATGGGAAGGAGTAGCACATGATTCTAGAATATTGTCTGAATCTTTAACAAATGCTAATGCACCATTTCCACTACCTCCTCCGGGTATATATATTACAATCTCAACTTTATTTCTTATATTACATATATAGTTTTGATGCATGCATCGTCTTTTTTAGATAAATATTATCTATGTGATGCTGCGTATGCACACACTCGTGGATTTATGGCACCATATCGAAATGTGAGGTACTGGCTTGGAGATTTTCGAAGAAATCGTGCATTGACCGAAAAAGAAAAGTTCAACCACGCACATGCAAAACTTAGAAATGTTATTGAACGTTCTTATGGGGTATTAAAGGCACGTTTTCCAATATTAAAAAAATGGCGCCTTTCTCGTTGGTTACACAACGAAATATTACGATTGCATGTTTTGCACTTCACAATTTTATACGGAAAGAGGGTTTAAGCGATGACCTTTTTGATGAATATGATCACCCAAATGTACGTTTTCAAGATGGAGATGAAGATGCACAAGATAATGGTGAAGAAGGAGAAGCTCGACATGGAAGTGCAGCGGATCGTGAATTCATCAGTCAACTTCGAGATCAAATAGCACAACAATTAATGCAAAACAATGTGCTTTGAGTTTATTTTATGTTATGTGTTTTTTAAACTTGTTTTTAATATTATAATTTTATGTAACTTGAATGTTAAATAACTTCTATCCAGTGAGATAAGTTTGATAATTTACATATTTTCAGTTTATGCAGACAGTATCAACTTATAAAAACAAACAGTCTTATTTTTTCAGCTTACAGAGCTTCAGACCACATCTTCAGCTGCAGACATAAAAACAGATGAAATCAGCTTACAGACAGTTTATGTCTGCAAAAACAAACAGCACCTAAGTGAATCCGCCACTGCTTACAATCAAAAATCGGATAAGATGAATATGGTTTGGAGGGTTTATGAGCATATGATAATACATAGAACACACCCGGATGAAAAGAGTCTCGAGGTTATGGTTAATGGTATGTGTAAAGAAGGGAAGCTGAAAAAGTTTGTTGATAGGATTGATCGGAAGAGATGCGCGCCGAAAGTGATTATTAATACTTGTTTGGTATTTGGGATGATAGAGGAGGGGCGGATCGAAGACGGGTTGGTTTTGTTGAAGAGGATGCTGATGAAGAATATGATTCTTGACACCATTTCGTGTTCGTTGATTGTGTATGGTAAGATAAAGGTTGGGGAGTTGGAAGATGCATGGAAGGTGTATGATGAAATGCTTAAGAGAGGTTTCAAGGCCAATTCTTTTGTGCATACGTCGTTTATAGATGCGTATTGTGAGGCTGGAATGATTGAAGACGCAGGTGAATTGTTTAGTGATATGGAACGCGATGGTTTGCAAGCGTATGATGAGACCTACACGCATATGATTGTTGGTTGTGCAAAAGCTGGAAAATTGGAAGAAAGCTTGAATTTTTGTCGAGAAAATGGTGCAAAATGGATTTGTTCCAAGTTGCTTGCCTTTCAATGATGTGGTTGAGAGGCTAAATGGATACGCAAGTGTTCGTCAAGCTGACGAGACGCTGACTGTTTTGTTAGATAAAGGATTCATGCCAGATGCAAATACATACTCTTATATTATTGCTGGTTATGGCAGACTAAGGTGATGTTGAGGGAGTTTTGAAGCTTCACTATGAAATGGAATATAGGAAACTCTCTCCTGGGGCATTGGTATTTAAATGGTTAATTGTTAGTCTTTACAGAGCAGGGAGATTAGAGGAGTCAGAAGTATTCGAGGATAATGAAAGCTCGATCTTTAGTAACGACGGATTACACATATGATGCATTGGTTTTAGACTTGTACCCGAATGTGGCATGTTAAAAGGTGTATTTCTTGTAATTTATGATGAAAAGCTATTATTATAAGTTTTGTTCATGATAATATTCAGCAACCGACATAACCATAACAATTACAGTAGTGTTCCAACTAAATGTATATATGCTTGCCAGTATAAATGGCATTAAGACCATTAAAAGAAACTTAAAACACATCAACAAACTCCAGACGAGAACCAAAAACCATAAGAGGTCAAATTCAAGCAGCATTATCTATCATACATACATCAATGTGTTGCACCGCAAGATCAGCCAGCTTTAACCCTCAACCTTTGGCCGCCATCCCTCAATAATATCTTCTGTCAACGGTGTTGTTTTGACGAATGACTCCAATGAGAATAGAGTCTGAAAAAACAATATTAATCTTTATTAGTCTGCTTCTAATATACAAAGTGCCACTATCTGATAATATTTTTTGCTGTTCAATAAAGATTAGCGTACCTTCATGTAAGTTTTCAGATGACGAAGCAAATCCGGGACTGACCATTTCTTATAATGACCCAAAGCAATCTCCAAATGGTAGAGCTTTGGACCAAGCGACAAGTCAGCAGCAGATACATCCTTGCCATTGATAAACGGACCCTTCAATGAACACAATGAAACTAAACTCAGTAACCAAATTCAAGAAACCGTTTGATATATATAACTTACATTGTCTTTGATGTAATCATTGAAAGCAGAGAGCTCATGCAGTAAAGCTTGCACGGTCCCATCATTAGGATCTTTGCTCTTTAAGAATCCGATAAATGTTGAAAAGATCTTCGATCCACTACATATACAAATCAGATTATCAGAATTATCATTATTTAACATCAATGTGCAAGAATGATGTTAATTGAACACAAGGGGCACGGAGAAGACAAGTGTACACAGAAGCTTTATCTGGTGGAGTCACGAGTGACGGGTCGGGGTACTTTTGCTCTACTGTCTGTGTAATAACATCTGAATCTGCTATCCATTTGTCATCCAGCTTCGCCACCGGAACTTTACCTTCTGGGCTAATACTAAAAAACCAGTCTGGCTTGTTACCAAGATCAACTAACTTTATGTCATAAGGTAGGTTCTTTTCCTCTAAAGTCAGTAAAACTCTTTGCGTAAAAGGGCCTGAAACCACAGATATATAAAAATATGCATTCAGTTGCACATTAAGCGATTGGGAAATCGTCATCTCAAAGTCTCACACAACGTTATCAAAAATTGCCACATGAGAGTAACTATTCAATCAAATACATTACTGATAAAGGTGTAAACCAGCCAAGCCCGAGCCTGACTAGGCTCGAGCTCAGCTCGTTTCGAGCTCTTTTTTAAAGCTCAAGCTCGGCTCGTGAGTCGTTTTCCAAGCTTGAGCTCGCCTCGTTTATTATTTACCATTTAATTTATACATTATAAATTACTTTTATATATTTTGAAAAAACACTTAACAAGCCTAAGCTCGGCTCGAGCTCATGTGCAGTACCCTAAACGAGCTAAAGCTCACCTCGAGTTCGGCTGTCCAGGGTAAAATTAATACATAGAAGTCCAAAAGATTAAAACTTATTAATATACACTAGGCTTGTTAAGGCTCAACGAGCTTGCACAATCTTGTCATACAAGGCTCGAGCTGGGACTCAATAAGTAAATGAGCTTTATTTGAGAGCTCGAGTGTGGCTCGTTTCGAGCTCTATTATAAAATCTCAAGATCTGCTCGTGAGTCGTTTTTCATCACGTTGTTTATTACAAATTAATCAATTAGATTAAATAATGAAAAAACCCTTAACACGCCTACGCTTGGCTCTAGCTCTTGTGCAGTACCCTAAACGAGCTAAAGCTCGGCGGGTCCAGTGTAAAACTAATACATAGGAGTTAAAACTTTTAATTTATTAACATACACTAGGCTCGATAACTAAAGGAGAGTGATTCAGGTCATTTGCACCCTTAATTGTCCTAAATAAATTGTTGGAATGAATAAGAAGACTTACAATCGCCGAGCCTATCTGGGACAGTGACGGAGGTTTTGGCGCAAATCTCAATTGGAGCGGATGCCATAGCGACGGTTGTTGTTCGGAGACCACGGCGGCGGCAATTGGTGGTGGTGAATTTGGGAGGGCGGCAGGTAAGGTGTTTGATAGAAAGCGTAAGCGCCGTGGTAGTAGGCGAATGTATTCTTATAGCAGCAGACATTTGAACAAACAATGAATGTCACCGACTATTATTTTAATTTTAGTTAGCTCAGGTCAGGTGGTCGAAGGGGATGAGGTTCGTGTTTACGTGTGCAAACGTAAACCAGACCCAGATGCTTCTGGAATACAATCCCATCCAGATTCATTATCATCGGAGGACATGTTACTTAGACTGGTGAAAAAATCGTTATAATCAATTAAAAAGTTTTGTATATAAAAGGGAGTAAATTGTTCCTAAACTTTTACTCTTCAACTTTAATATTTATTTTCTTTATTTATGTTATTTTCCTCTTTATATCATCTTAAAAGAAGCAGGCCGTTTTGTGGGTAAATTAAATGAAATCAAGGTTTTGTGTCTTCAGTTTTATAGCACCTCCATCTTAAGCAAAAGTTATGTATTATGAGATTCTGAAATAGAATTAGTAACTCATTGATTGGCCACAAGGGAATGATTGCCTCATATCAATTATCACTATATATCATACATATTTTCTATAATTCTTGGATACTATCTAGTGCTATGCGCATAAAGAAAAAGAAAAAAAAGGCCTCCCCATTTTAGTTAGTTTTAGGTCTCTGAGTACATTGAGCCGACTCGGCCTGGCCAAAAGTTATGCACGGTAAAGGGATGTTCTTCAGGTTTCGAATTTTTCAAACAAGTACTTCGGGTTTCAAAGTTTTGAATCGGAATCTGAAGCCCAACCAAATCTCTCACGATTTTTTTGAGTTAGTTAATTGGGTTTTAAGCAACTAAGAAAAAAAACTTGGTTAACTAGAAAAACAACTTAGCACCATACTCGAATATATAGTAAAGTCAAACAAAATATGTCATAATCGAACTTGGCTAAACCTACTAATTGATCAAACTGAAACTCATGTTGAACTAGTGTTTTCGTCTAAATTTTTTTTTATATGTATTAAGTCCCCCCTCCCCAGTTCCAAATGTTCAACACGAGTTTCACTTAATAGATAGGTTCAACCAAGAGCGCATGATGCCAACCAGTTAAATCAGTGTATTGTTAGGTTTCATGTTAAACCGGTCATGCCAATCATTCCTTGTATAACACAACTCACATTTAATTCAACAGATACTGTATTGTTAATATACTAGGCTATTGACCTGTATACGACACGGGCGGAAACATAGAAATCGGCAAGTACATACATATACAATTTTAAACAATAAGATATTTTTGAATGTGTTTTTTGAGACGGCAACATGATTAAGAAAAGAGAAGAGACCTCTTTTATAACATGCATCTTGAAACGTGACACAAACATCACCATCAACCGTACGGATATTTTCAAAGCATATAGTGCCTTTCACCTTGTTTAAAATAAATTTTAAACGGTAGGCTTCATTGAAAGAATGAGTAATAACATCAACTCTTAATAATTATAGAAATCAAAGGTCCATTTAAGACATATATGTTGTATATTTGATGAAAATCGAAATTATGTATTAATATTAATAGGTGAACGGAAGAGTTACGTGTTAAGAATTTTAATAAGTTACAGAAACTTAGAAGAATAATATTAATGATTTAACATTTTTATTTTACCTTTTTAATATAATTGAGGAGTGGTATAAATTTAAAATATGAAATATGGTTGAAAGTTCAAAATATTCTCTAAATAACCAATTAACTTGTATTATTAAAATACACATAATGAAACTATTAAAGGTTAAAAGAATCATATAGATCAATCAATCATACCCAGTAAAATCCCATCGACAGCAAAGCTATACATAAATATTCAATTTTATTTTTTATTTATTAAATTAGAAGAAAATTATGAGAATGATTGTCATATATAGAAATAGGTATTTGAACCAATAGAAATAGGAGAAACCACATTTCTTTAATAGATATATAGATTAAATGGAAGTCTTAGCATTTTTCTGTTACTCGAGTTTATATTTGTAATGAAAGTTGCGTTACATAACACTAGGGTAGCGTTTGGTATGCAGGAATGATAGTAGGAATGTAATGATTCATTATGTGGGAATGAAAAAAGTGGTATTTGGTTGCTCAATAGAATAGAATCATCCATTACACATGGAATCTCATTCCATCAAAACCATTCCTTCCCACCCCCCTTCTTTTTTTCCTTTCATTCCTCCTTCACCTTAATTTCTCAACAACACCACCACCTAACAACCACCGGTACCACCACCACCACCACCAGCACCACCACCAACTCCGCCACCGCCACCACCACCACCATCGCCACCGTCACCACCATTTTCGTTGCCGGAGCTACCATCGTCACCATTGTAGAGCCTTTTTTTGGGGGGGGGGGTAAAAAGTATTTTGAGATAGGAGTGTTTTTATTATTTGTATTTCATTTCTATAATTTTTTTGGATACCAAACAATAAAAATTAATAATTGATTTCATTCCTATAGGTTAACCAAACAAGATAAAGGAATGGTAATAATCCATTTCATTTCCTTATCTATTCTATTCATTCTCCCATTCTATCCCCCCTTTATTCCATTAGCTCAAACCAAACCTCAAACCAAACGTACCCTAGTAGAACAAAACAACCAATATTAAACTTTCATTTATATTGGATTTAAGGGCTTATTCGAGGGCCGCCCAATGGGCCTACTATATAAACTAGAATTTAGATTTTAGGAGTTCACTTTTTTAGGGACATATTATTTTTATATGTATATTTAACCTGGGCTTGGCACTTTGATTTAACCCAAAGTGAATGTGGAGATTAAAATTCAACTATAATCTTGATTTGTAATGTTGGGATATTATATATTTCTAGAAAATCAGTTTCTTGTATATATTTCTCTACTAGCTTTTATCCCTCGTATTACAGGTGTTGTTTTTACATTTTTCGTTTCTAATATTTATATATTTTTTTAGATTTTAATTTTATTTATTTTAAGTAAGTTAATAATATACGTAGGGTTTGATGATGAAATGGATTCACAAATAAATGAAATGTTATAACCCGTTTAAAAACTATTTGGGTTTGGTGAGACCCGTGACTCGCTTATTGTTTCTAATATAAAATTGTTTCTTAATTATAGATAATATCATTTTTTTAAAAATCGGATATTAATTTTTAGTATATCCCTATTTTATAGGATTTACATATCAAATCTTTGGTGAGATTAATTTTTAATTTAATGAGATTTTATAACCCGTTTAAGGGCTATCTGGGTTTGGTGAGACCCGTACCCGTGAATTCGGGTCAAATGCATGAGAAGCCTCCATTTACAAATAAAGCAATATGGTGACTTGAGAGAATGTAGGAAGCAACCAAAGAGTTTTTAAAGGTTTCGTTTATATATATTTAAGATATGTTGGTTCATTGTAATTGAATAATATGTATTTTCCTTTTCAAGATATTCTTATGCTGTTTTGAAATATACAGTTTTGGTCGTGTATGATTGATCCTACGGAGAACTAATAAGATGATTAAACTCTAGAAAATTGACATAATGGATGTTCTGTCGGGACTTAAGGGGTGTTTGAGACTGCTTATTTTTACCAACTTATAATTTATTGACTTTTTGAAAAGAAATAAGATGTTGGAGATTGCTTTTTATAGAATATAGTCTTATTTTATAATATATTTTCTATTTATATAGGGCCAATAGTCTATCTACTTCCTTGTTTAGTTGGCTACGATTCCACCATATTTTTGATTCATTATTGTATTGTTTTCTATAATGAATGAATAATAAAAACCTAGAACTCTCTCAATACCATCAAATTCTAGATGGCATCAGAGCGGTCTTATAATCTTAGATCATACTTGTGTTCTATTGTCATCGTTCTTGACTTCTTAAAGAACGGTGGCGGAAGACAAAAGGCAAATGGCATATTCAACTGATAAAAGAATACCACCCGAATCCGCTGCGTTCAAAGCCAAACCCAAAGCTGCTTGCATCAAATCAGATTCTAGCCATACATCAGGCTTAACCAATGAACAATATCAATTGCTCTTTAAACACTTTTCTGGAACCAGTTACGAGAGAATGAAACACATTGCCAACAGGACAAGTAAGGGAGTTGTGGAAGGCGAGCGGATCATTAACTCGGGTTGCACCAAACACATAACTCACCTACCCAATCTCCTCGAAAACAAGAAAATGGCTTTTGTTGAATCCCGGTTGTTATACCTAATGGTGAAGCCATTCTTGTTGAGGGGAGAGACGATTGTACCTTCCAGAGGGGGAGTTAGAGTAAACGACGTTCTTTGTGTCCCAAAATTTAAATGCAATCTCCTTTCAGTTAGCAGTATAAGTCAAGATCTTTAATGTGCGGTGACCTTTTTTTCCAGATTTTTGTGTCGTGCGGGATTTACGAACGAGGAACTTGATTGGAACAGGTAGACGCCAGGGGGGGTTATCCCGAATGGGAATGATCAAAGATAGAAGAACGATGATGACTAAGGTTGACATGTAGCATAAACGACGGGGCCATACCTCAAAAGAAAAGCTTTCTACAGTTGAGTTTTTCAAAAATAATTCTATTGAACTCAATAATAAAGTGTGATTCTTGTGCAAAGGCAAAACCTGCCAGGCACCTTTCCAAATAGTATGATTAAAACCAATGCTCCTTTTGATTTAATTCATTGTGATATTTGGGGTGGATATTGTATACCATCCTATACAAGGGCAAATTACTTTCTTACTACAGTTGATGACTTTAGTAGGTCGATATGGGTTTTTCTTAATAAACCATAAGAGCGATGCAAGCAAATGTCTCATTGATTTTCATAAAATGGTGGAAGTTCAATTTGGAAAGCTTATCAAGAAAGTTAGATGTGATAATGGTGGGGAATTCACGACGAATTTTATGCTTGATTTTTACAATAAAATGGAAATTTTATTAGACACAACTTGCCCACATACACCGCAACAAAATGGGGTTGTGAAAAGAAAGCATCGACACTTGATTGAAACCGCTCGGGCCCTACTATTTGAGGCCAACCTCCCTAAAATGTTTTGGGGAGAATGCATTTTCACCGTTGCGTACATAATTAATCGTTTACCTTCCAGAGTCATTAAAAATAAAACTCCATGTGAAATAGTGTGGAACCAAAAACCTAAGTATGATCATATGATAGTTTTTGGTTGCCTCGCTTACTTCAAGAATACCGATACGAAGGGAGACAAATTTGAAGAAAGGGGGAGGCCGGGTGCATTCTTAGGTTACCCACCAGGAACCAAAGGATACAAAATCTATGACATTGCAAATAAGAAGTTAATTGTTTGTTGAGATGTTTATTTTGTGAAGAAATTTTCCTTTCAAGGACGTCAAAATAGACAAAGTTGAAGAAGATAAGGAACCTACTAGATATCAAGAACGCTCATGTCATGAGAAATCCCTTTCAGATGATACCATCGAGTCCACTCAGTATAAAGAAACACATGGTATGGACCTTAATGACCAACAAGCCCATATCGGAGTTCATGTTCCTTCATATGGGCCTGAGGATGATGAATCTGGTAATTCAGAAAATGGGCAGCCTCAAAATAGAGGTGAAGTACCCAAATGAGTTCAATAATACCACTAGTGCACATGTGATCATATGAGTGTTGTGGATCAACATGCTCTAAATGATCAGCTTCAAAGTCAAAATGAGGTTAGGAGAAAGCGATACAAGTACCAGCCGAAGCATTTTAACGATTATATTGTGAAGCTCCCCCCTTCAGTCGATCATGCACAACCTGTCTCTGATCAAGAAGCCTCGACGGTACACCCTATATCTGATTTTATTTCATATGAAAAATTTTCTAATAATCACAAAGCCTTTTTGACATCCATTTCTTCCAATGATGAGCCGAAATCTTTTAAACAAGCTGCATGGGATGAGCGCTGGAAAAAAGCCATGCAACAACAAATCAAGGCTCTTGAAAAGAATGAAACTTGGATCTTGACCGACTTACCAAAAGGGAAACAAGCCATTGATTCCAAATGGGTGTATAAAATAAAATATAAACCCTATTGTGAAGTTTAACAATGCAAGGCCTGGCTTGTTGCTAAGGGTTTTACACAAATAGAGGGGGTAGCCTATCATGATAACTCTTCTAGCTGTGGCAGCCAAGAAAAATTGGGTAATTCACCAACTTTATGTTAATAATGTATTTCTACATGGAGATTTAGACAAGGAAGTATACATGAAGATTCCTCGGGGCTTTTTCAAAGAAAACGAAACTCGCATGTGTCGCCTCAAGAAATCGATGTAACATTTTAGGTTTTTCGTATTCATATTTGTATTCATTTATCGGGTTACGAACATTATTCGGATCTTTCTTATTAATAAAATTATGCATTTATTATTGAAATAATTATTTTTATCTTATTTTATAATTCCTTAACTTTCATTTGTGCCAAATAGCCATTAGAAACTCTTAAAATCGCTTAAAATGGCTTAAAATGCGTGTTTGGAACTTCAGGGACTAAAACTGCCAAAATTGGAAAGCTGATGGAACCCTCCCTTCGCGAGGCACGAAGGAGGGAGTCCAAATGCTTTGTACGGCGCGAAGGTCTGTCAGACCAGCCAAATCAGTTCGTGATCTTCGTTTAATGGTAAATCTTTCCTTAATGAACCCTAAATCATGAAAATTGAGTAAGAAGTTATTGTATGTAGTATATAATAGTGTCTAGGTTCATATTCAATAATTTGGTCAATATATCAGTGATTATATGACCCGATTTCATCTTTAATTTTGTGATTCATTTACCAAAACCGACACGTTTCTTGTCCAACAAGTTGATTTAACACCTATATAAACACATCATAATTTCGAACCCTTGAGTTTACTGAACTCAAGCATTCCCAGCCGTCACATACCCTAAACCGACGTTTTCTTGATCGTTTTTGCTCGTTTACTTGAAGATTAAGAGCTGCAGTTTGACTTTAGCAATTGTTAAACGTAGACCTCGATTTCTCGTTCACTCAAGCATATTTCGGGTAAGTTGTTAACTGATCAAACATTCATTAATAATAACTTGTCGATAACCCTCAATCGATTTCTGAGATTGAGGGGTATTGATGGGTCAATTAGAGTCAAACCCGTTAAAGGGCAAAATAGTCAATAAGTTTGACTATCCGTTTTCTTATATTTCTGGTCAGAACCAACGTTCGGTCCATAAGACTTTTATTCTTGTAACAAAATTTTAAGGCTACTGACTAAAACTCGACTTCCGACTCGCTGTTCAGATTCTAGTCAGTACCGACTCGTTTAAATATTAAATTTAACAAAACCGGACGATTGATTCCCGTGGCAACGAGTTCATTTTTACTTATACTTTATTGTCTCAAAGTTTCAGGTTCTGTTGGTTTATCTCGTTTGACGCTTTAACGAACGATTGCTTATTTTCATTCTTATTTTTGTTTATCTGCCTTTGATTTAAGGTGAGTTTTGTCATTCCCCTATTTTACTATGTTTTCAAACGTTTTGGGGACATATGCGTACTTATTAGTATTTCATATTTTATGCATATCTTAAACTAGCAAACGTGATGTTGTGTGTGAATTAATCGAATATACTTGCTACATGATTACTTGTTTACTTTACGCATTCGGAGAGGTCTAAGTTATTCTCATTATAGAATGCTTATATGACCGTCATGTTAACCGGCGCCCGATTCGCTTGGCAATGATTTCTTGACACTTTATTTGCTCATGGTTTGATTTATTTACCGCAAGTTATTACGTTTTGCTTATCTTTCATATTATTATATATCATTGCAAAACTGGTGGCAATCTCACTCAACTTTACGTTGACAACTCTATTTTATTTTCTACGCACATGTAGGTTTTCCCTTGACTTGAAGATCGGCGTTATGGACAGCTAGACGAGACTTTAGGGTTTAATAAAGACAATTTAATTTAAATTCTGTTTGGATTATATTTCTTATGTTTTTGGATTATTTGTCTTGTTTGGATATTGTGTGTGTTTTTGAATGAAATAATTTACTTAACAGGTAGTGTCACCTTTATTTTATGATGGCACTTTTGAGCTGTTAACAATCATGCTCACGCCCCGTGTCACACCCCAACCTAAGGCGGAAATGCCGGGTGTGATCTGATTGCTCACAGCTCAAAGATACTATCATAATATAAATGTGACAATATCTATTTAATTATTTTATTTCAAATGTATACACAAAAATCAAATACAACAAAACAATTCAAATAAATAAATATAACAAGTTTAAATCCATGTTTGTCTTCATTATAACCCTAAGGTCTTTCTAAGTGTCCATCCTTCAACTCAAGCAACTTGCATATGCGTAGAAAATGGAGTTTTGTCAACAAATATGTTGAGTGAGTTTATCACCAATCTTTGACACAAAAAATAAAGTTAATAGAATAAATAAGCAAAACGTAATAAATGCGGTAATGAAATCAAACCATAAGCAATTAGATTGTCGACTAAACCATTGCCAAGCGAATCGGGCGCCGGTAAATCAATTATGAGCAAATAAGAATAAGACCGTTGCCAAGCGAATCGGGCGGTGGTCAATGAGAACCCGGATATGTCAAACGATTGCATACAAAGACAAATAAGCACATAATAAGTAGATTTGATTAATCACACACAATTACACGTTTGCTATTTTTTATATATATGTATAGATATGTATATATATAGTATGATATACGCATATGTCCCCAAAACGTTTTAGAAAACTGAGTAAAACAAGGGAATAATAAAACTCACCTGATCGAATCAACCAACGAGAATGAATACGACCAGAAAGTGAAAATCACGCTCTTCACGAATTACCGACACGAATCCTAATTAAATAATATTTTGAGTGAATCATAAATGATACAATTCGTATAACGAATTTAGGATTTTGATAGAATTTGAGTTATATTTATGATTGGTATGCTATGGATTGAATGATTGATCTCTACTAATTATTGTTATCATTTAATTATAAAAATCGTTGTTTATCGTATAATCGAAGTTACAAATAATTAGTTTGAATAAATATGAATTGAGATATTCTATAAACGCTTAATTATATACTTATCAAAAAATCTATATTTTTAGAAACCTTAACGAAATTCGATGGTAAAAACATAATTAACAGTTTTAATTCGTTTAATACGCTCATTATAGTTTTGTTTTAAAAATAATACATACATATATACATAAATATATACATATATATATATATATAATATGAGCGGATTTATAAAGACGTTTTTACAACGAGAAATGTCAATATTCGTGTCGGTTTTTAAATAAAATAATGATGTTTTATTATTATTAATAAGATATGTATGTATATATATATATGTGTGTGTGTGTGTGTATATATATACGAAAACATGTAACGAGATTATTTGACACGAAACGTTTAACTTTAGGATGTCGGTTTAAAGAAAACATTGTTTATTTAATATTTAATATTAATTATAATATATTATAAATAATTAAAACAATCAAATAAAAATTAAAACAACAAAAACAGGTGGCTGGGACTCGAACCCGGGAAGATGGCCGGCAAACAGGGGTTGAAAACACACACACTAGCCAGCTGCGCTGGTGTGTCAGTTGATTAAGATCTGGAAATGCTTTATTATATATAGAAATCAGTTTATCCCAAATTTGATTATGAACCCTAATCCTACAATCGCTCAATCGGTGTAACGTTTGTTTAATTAATGATAGGGTTATTGTTTACTGCTGTTATACGAACCTATTGCATATCTTAATTACCTTGATTGATGAGGCTACCAGAGAGAACGACGAACACAGTCGTCGCGGCAAGGACAAGCTCGAACATGGGGGTTACGACCAGAATTAATGCAATTAGGGTTAGAGCTTTTGATCGTAGGGTTATAAAGGAGGTGCAGAGAAGAGTAATTGAATTATTACTAAGCTCAAGATATATAGTTAGATTCTAGGTTAAGACGGTTCATAAATTTGTCAATACATATTATAAATGATCTTGTTTATTAATTATTGATGGTGGTTAGGCCGAGGATGGAAAGAACAATCAAAAACATGATTAAATTCCAAGTTTATGACGATAATTGTGCATCAAGTAAGATAAACGGGTCCTGGGTATGGTTAAACAGGTCATGGATTGTGGGTTAACGGATCTGGTTAATGGGTTATAAGGGTTTTATACAGAAATTGCAATTTAGTCCTTGAAATTTTGATGTGAATACAATAAGGGATTAAACTTGGTATTTTGGGTTAAATATGTACATTTTCCAAAGTTTAATCTATATATTAAATAAATATAAATAATAATAAAATTTCTTGATAAACGTGATTATTTTCTGCGATAAATTTCCCGAACCTAAGCCGGGTCGGGTTATGGATATAAGTTGTACGTGAAGAACCCGAGTTGTTACACCCCGTCATTTCCGTCTCAGGTTGGGCTGTGACAATCGCTCTATGGTTTGAAACAGGCATTTCGTTACTGGGACCAAAAGTTTACCATTTTTCTTTTAAGCCTAAATTTTCAACAATCCAAGGCTGATAATTCTTTATTCATACATGAGCATGGAAAGTCTTTTATTGCATTTTTAGTTTATGTGGATGATGTTATTATTGGTGGCAATAATTTTGAGAAGATTCAAGAGACTAAAATGCAACTTAATGAAGCCTTTAGCATTAAAGACCTTGGCCCGTTGAAATATTTTCTTGGTATTGATGTTGCCAAGACTTGTGATGGCTTGGTGCAAAGTCAAAGAAAGTATACATTGGATATTTTGGAAGATAGTGGCATGATGGGATGTAGACCAAGTTCTTTTCCAATCGAACATAATCTGAAACTAGACAAAGTAGAGAAAGAGACTCGAGTCGATGCTAGTCAATATCGTAGATTGGTAGGTCGGCTACTTTATCTACAAGCGACCTGCCTTGATATTACATATGCAGTAAATATCTTAAGTCAGTTTGTAGCTGACCCACGGCACAATCACATGGATGTTGCAAATCGGGTACTACAATACCTAAAAGGGACCCGGGACAAGGCATTCTCTTCCCTTGTGCCGGTGATCCAATCTTAACAGCTTTTTGTGACTCAGATTGGCTTGGATATCCATATACAAAACGCTCAGTAACTGGATACTTGCTTATGTTAGGAGGTGCTCCCGTTTCTTGGAAAACATAAAAACACTATGTTGTCTCTCATTCATCGGCTGAGCCCAAATACCGGGCCATGGCTTCTATGGTTTGAGAGGTCTTATGGGTTCGGTGGCTACTAACCGACTTGAAGGTAATCATCACCAATCCAACAGCCTTGTTCTGTGACAATCAAGCTGCACGTCACATTGCAAACAATCCAGTCTTCCATGAGAGAACAAAGCATGTAGAAATGAACTGTTTTTTTGTCTGAGAGAGAGTATAATCCAAAGAAATTCTGCCTATGCGCTTTGCCAGCAAGTTGCGATTTGCTAACAAAAGGTCTAGGGGCTCCTCAACTTCAATTCCTACTTGGCAAGATGAGCATTACGGATCTCCATGCTCCCACCTTGAGGGGGAGTATAGAGTATAGTCTTATTTTATGTTATCTTTTCCATTTATATAGGGCCAATAGTCTATCTATTTTCTTGTTTAGTTGGCTACGGTTCCATCATATTTTTGGTTCATTATTGTATTGCTTTCTATAATGAATGAATAACAAAAACCTAGAACCCTCTGAATACCATCAAATGTTAAACTTTTGATGTGAGAGAAAAAAGTTAATAAGTTACACTTTTATAACTTATTACCCTGTTGAAAAGTTATAAGGAGGTAAAATAAGAAATTCTAAACACCCCTTTAATCTTTTTATTATTTTTGAACCACACATTATTGATTTCATAAGTCATATTCGTCTATATGATTCGATTTGACTCCATTCTTCCATTGGCCCGACATACATGACCATCACACAACACCACTCACACAAAAGTCAATTTAAAACTCAACTCTAACTCAAAATCAATTCCAATCAATAAAATCAATTTGAAACTCAACTCTAACTCAAAATCAAGTCCAATCAATATTTCAACTTTAAATCAAGCCAAAATCAAGACTTTTAAAATGTCTTTTAACTCAAAGTTCTGATTTAGAGTCTTTGAAATCCAAAATATGTTTGATTTCATTTGCAAATGTGGTCACACAAAAACCCTACAAAAAAATTCAAAAAAATAATAAAAAATCATAACCCCCCGGTCTTTCTCGTTCTAAAAAAAAGACACAATGCTGAAAAAATATACAATGCCGAAAATGAACAAACAACCCAATAATAAATAAAATAAGACACAATATGTTTCAAAATACAACACAATGTCGAACAAAATATAACACAATGTTAAGTAATACAACACAATATCAATAAAAAAAAGACACAATGTCAAGGAAAAAAGACACAATTAATCACGAAAATAAACAAAAAACACAATGATAAATAGAAAGACGCAATGATCTTTTTTCCTCAATGTTGTGTCCTTTTCAAGTTAGTGTTTTTTTTAATGAGGAAGACGGTGGAAACATTTTTGTGTTTTTACATTTTTCGCTTTTTTATTAAATTGAGTTATGAATTTTTAATTAATTTTCATTATTTTTTAGGTTTTTTTTCTTCCGTGGATACAAATCCTTCTCATTTATGCCTCCTTTGTAGAATAATCTAATCATATATATATATAGGGTTATAATAAAATAAAAACTCACTTGAGTTGAGAAAACCTTAAAAACTCATTCTTAACAAAATGCTTTTAATTAAAGTTTGAATCTTGTGGTTCACAATTAAAGTTAATAAAAAATGTAAAGGTAAAAATAACTTTTTCTCTCTCCTGAAAATATATGTAAAAGTTAGTAAAAAATATTAAAAAATAGCAAAACAATTTTTTTTTAATTTTCAATGCTTTGTATTAAATGTAACAATATATATTGCATATGTAACAATTATACTATAAAGTGGAGAAAATGAGTTCCGAATAAGTGCAACATTCACGTGTGGAGGACTGAAATGGATAAACTTCCCACTCGAGGAGCAATAGAAAAAAGAAATATTCGGGTTTCGGATGGTGTTGTCCCCTGTGTGAAGCTGGAAGGGAGATGGTGGATCATGTCATGTTGCGGGATAACAGCGGTGGGTTGAGATCATATAAGTCGTTGGTGCAAAGTTCCTCCTATTTTTTGTTTTCGTTAAAGACCTCTTAGTGCTACACAAGACTATCAAGCTTGGAGTTGTCGTAAAGGAGGCATTACATGGGATAATTATTATTGCTTGTTGGAGATTATGGAAGGCGAGAAATGAAAAGGTGTTTGAAGGGAAGAAGGTAATTCTTAAAGAGATAATAGGAGATATTAAAGTTTGTGGTTTTTTTTGGTTCAAGTATAGGTCTAAACATAAATCCTTAGCTGGTTAAATTGATGTAAATTTGTTTTAATGTGATTTCTTTTAGGGACTGCCCTCCATCTTGTGGAGGTAGCTCGTGGGTGTGGTGTGTGTGTGTTTTTTTTTGTCGGTTGGCTGCTTATAAAAGTTCATCGTTCTAAAAAAATATTACATATGTAAAAACCCAATGTTACATAGGGTTTTTATGGGTTTTCTCAACTCAAATGGGTTTTCATTTTATATATCGCCTATATGTGTGTGTGTGTGTGTGTGTGTGTGTGTGTGATGTGGTCTGGTAATGTAAGGAGATATATATGATGCGGTGAGGCAACGTAAGGAGTAGGTTCTAGTTGGTTTTGGGTGGACTAGTGAAAGGTGAAGTTGCGTACATTTTGGAAGGGGTGAGTAATAACTAAATTGAAATGAAAACCGACGAAACCGAACCGATGTATAATGATAACCGAATTAACCAAAAATCGGTTATTGGTTTTTATTTTTTATACCAGCGGTTAACTGAAATTAAACGAACCGAACCATTCATATTTACATATATTTCTAGCTTTAATACCTCTATTTCATTTATTTTATGTTTTATAGCAGTTTATAACACTATTTCATGTATATATGTCTCCGTTTCATGTATTTATGCATTTATTTATGTATCTATGCATTCATTTCATGTATTTCTAAGTAAAAGTTTTAATCCAAATTTGATTTTGGTTATTAACCGAACCAAAAACCAAATAAACTGATTGGTTAATTTAATTGAAGCTAATAACCGGACCAAATCGTACCCACCCTAATTTTTTTTTTGTAGTTTAAGCCCCTGAAATCTAGAGCGTAGTTGAATACATTTTGGTTTAGTTTACTATTTTTTCCCCTCTATTTATTTATTACACATATTCCAATCACAATTGCAAAAACAACACTTAAATCTCCATTAGCTTTATTCTCTCTCTCTCTCTCTCTCTCTCTCTCTAATTAAAAAAAAAAGGTTATGATGTGGAAGTCGTTGAAATGAAGGTAGTAAACATATTAGATAGCACCAAGTATGAAAGAAGAAACAAGTTATTAGTAACATTATTTATTATAGTGTCTGAGCAGATGACCCACCACATGATAAAAATCGTTAAATCACAAAGGAAAAACAGTTTGATGTCCTTCAAAAGCTTCTCTCATACAAAAGACTATATTGTTATTGATGGGACGACATAAAAGATGACCATAATTTCATGGCTATACAATGTATTTGGTTATGAATTGACCTCTATTTCTAACTGTGGAATATGTTCAATGTATACTGAAATAAAGCTTGATTTGATGAGTATGTCGCATCGTTAAAGAGGAACACTTGTGTCCCCTCCATTACCCTCCATTACCCTCCATTACCCTTTGTTTATGGCATATTGTGCGCACTTTAATGATCTATTATACATATATGTTGTTTGTTGTATATTTTGGGTAGTCTATAACCCAAAATCAATCATTAAAACAAATAAACAAACCTGGTAATCTTGTATGCCATTAAGATGAAGAAATTGCAACCTGGATTATTCTCTGAATCGTTTAATCACTATCAGATAAGCCTATTTGTGGGTTACACACAATGATTTATCGGATAAGACAGAGAATTCTGCACATGGAATTGAATTTTGATTGTTCCATTTGATGAAGAACCAGAGAGAACCCTAGTAACCATATGTTCCCTCCTGTATATGATCGATCGAGAACACCAAATAAAGAAAAAACCCCATTGCCAAAATAACAACCATAGGCCTTTATATAAACTAATCCATCATGTTGTTTTTATTAAAACAATAAGGCCTAAATTAATTAAACCCAATTAACATAACACTTAAGCCCAAATGTTAAAATAATAAATCCAATGTTATTATAACGCCCAAATAACATTAGAACTAAATCGAGCCCGCACTCCTGCGTCACCTAACTCGTTTAATCTCTAACGTTATTTCCTCGATCGACAAGTTATTCCAATAACACTAAAATAACCAACAATCCTCCCCCATTTTAGTGATATCCATGATTAACTTAACCATCCTCACAAAAACACAAACACTATGCATAAATGAAAATGTCATTTGGATTGAATTTTCATCTTAGTATTTACACGTTACAAATATTAGAATATCTTGGGTGTCGCTATGGATTGAACCCAAGTCATCCATTTTTAATACTTGTAGGTAAATACACATTAGTTTCAAATCCAAATTCCACTTGACACTATATTTTACTAGCTTGTGTCCCAATCCTTCAACGAATATATCAAAGCTCAAGTCCAAAGCTTCTTGAAGCGGCTAAACATCATATTCTTATAGGTAGTTCATTATTCTCACACCCGCACTGCAATTTATCAATGAACTATTAAGAAGCTATACTTCAACCTGCTTTATCTTGCGGTCCGAACACATACCTTGGGATGATTATATTAATGTGTTCCAATATCGTTATGACAAGCTTGCCACATTGAATTTAGCATCTAACGTTGTATTAGATGGGAATTAGGTGTCTTGACATAAGATATTAAAATGGACTTTAAACCCATCCCCATGACTGATATGTTCACGAGATCTCTTCCTAACTCTTTAGTTAGATCATCAGCAAAATTATCCTCATAAATTGATATCACATCTTGTATGATGAGCTCATGATCATGCTATGTATAATATATAACCGTCTAGACTTTCCATTATACATCTGACTATTACCCTTAGTCAGCACTATCCCAATTGATAGATTTTGGTGATATCGGTTTGACCATAATGGAATTTCATAATAACAGTTTCTTAGCCATTCAATCACTTTTATCAGTTGTTGCAATGCTAGAAACTCACATTCCATTATGGAGTGATGCAAATTCATTCCTTAATTACCTAAGAAATGAAACCTCCCCTTAAGAGAGTATATACATCCACTAAGTTATACAACTTGTATAAGAATACACCTTCTAAAACTGAAGGAAAACCTGAATAACACAAACCATAGTTCATGGTTTCTAACAAGTACTTAAGCAGTCTGTTTACTACTTGTCAATGCTGAGCACTATCAATTACTAGCATATCCGCTCAACTTACTGTCACACCCCGTTTAACGATTTGCAGAAGTGTAAAACAAAAATGTAATAGATACAACAGGTATCAAATACAATTTTCATAAAGAAAAATTACTAACTAATTTACAATATTTTACATTGTTCTAACATCTCTTACAAACTACATGATACAATCAAAACCAACTCTTCAATTACTTCTAACTCAGAAACTGACAACATTGATCACAATCCAATAAGTAACTGTAACACCCCGTAACCGCAGCGGAAACGTACACGGGATGCAACAGACACATCTGATATCAACAGCATTGCTTATAAAGAAAACACCACTACAATAATTTAAACGTATTACATTGTTCCGAGTTTCGTTACCGACTAGGCTTTATCACATAAGTTTTACCAATAGTACGTTAACATGTTTAAAACAAAATATAGACCCTTAAGCTTCCACAAAATAGCACACATCATCAAGCACGTATCACTCATTCCAATTTGGGTGTACCTAGAAAGCATGTAAAGAAAACGGGTCAACTACGAATAGTTGGTGAGTTTCACTAATTTAAGTAAACCATGACAAATCATTTTAATAATCATAAAATTAATGATGTAATTATGCTGAGCCTACAAGTGAAAAACTCTATTAACCCAGAAACACATTTAATAACCTCTGGGGACACTGTTAACCCAGAAACACATTTAATAACCTCTGGGGACACTGTTAACCCAAAAACACATTTAATAACCTCTGGGGACACTGTTAACCCAGAAATACATTTAATAGCCTCTGGGGACACTGTTAACCCAGAAATACATTTAATAACCTTTGGGGACACTGTTAACCCAGAACACTGTTTCGGGCCTTACAATATTAGCAACTCAGACAATTACCATCTTAATACATTACCGTACGATTCCCGTACAATAAACATTATATAAATACATTCATTTCCATGCGATCGGCATGTACTTAAACACTTTGATAAAAACATGCATTCCGCCCCGGGAAAATATTTAAAACAGTTCAATAAAAAGGGGCTCGTGAAACTCACCTTTTTGTGAGCAAGATGTAATACTGTGAACAGCTACCGGCCCGGATCTGTAATACGATCCCAAAGTCGTTACTACACAATTTCTATTAATATAACTTAAATTCGTGTTAACCGGTACGTCTGGGGACACTGTTGACCCAGTACCGTACACGACCTGGGGACAATGTTAACCCCGAAACACTTCTCAGGACTTAGATTGTGATATCCCTTAGAGTTCTTTAGTCAAAATTACCATTAGTTTGTTTTCTCGTTTTGCGTGCCTAGCACGGTTAACCGTCTTTATGTTTTCAAAAAAATGAGTTTGGTCACATACGACCCGAAAATAGTTGTTACTGATATTTTAATTAAAGCGGTGAAATTATAGCTCGGTTTAGACACCCCGTTTGGCCGCGGGGCCCGTTTCCGTCTTTAGTATACCGGAAACTGCTAAATCGGGTAAAATTACCCAAATCATCCGAATTACTTTCGGATGATTTATTTTTACTTGATTTACTTAGTTTCATGAAAATAGTCCATTTTTAGGGTTTTTATACACCAGTCAGCTCGCTTAGGCGAACTTTGCCGGTTTACGCGTTTTAAGCTTTAAAAGTTTGTTTTTATGTTCTGTTTAGCACAAATAATTATCCGTTTAGTCTCGGATCTTGAGATTTTGAACAAATCAGTTTTTGACAATAAGGAATTTTATAAAAATATTTCCAGAATTAACTTTTATATTTAACATTTATTTATCTATTTTTAAACGTCATTTAAACACCAAATATGTCGAAAATACCAAACGACCTTAGAAAAATCCCAAATTTTTCTGGGATGACTCCTGCCATCCATATAGTTCCCAGTAATTTTTACAGAACCAAAAACTCATTTTTCATGCCATTTTCACCAAAACCGAGCGAGGAAACCCTAGAACTCGTTTTACCGAAAAGCCTACTTAGACTTTTCCAATGGACCTGAAATTTTGTGTGTGACTTTTATATGTTATAAAAAGCTTATCTAAATTTTTCCAGAATTTTTCATGATGTTTAGCTATTTTTCACCATTTTTAGCCAAAACCGAGCATTAAATTCACCAAATATTCATCCTTTATCCAAAAATTACCAAAATTTCACAGATCTCATATTTTCATGTGTAGATCATCTCTGTGAAATTTCATGACTCAACTCTAAGTCTACCACAATCTGTCCAAATCTTACAAATCATACGAAAAACCGAACTACCTTGTGTTTCTAGCTTTAGATCGCAAAGATCTTGCTTTCTAGCCTTTGCTAGCAACTAGATACAACACCTACAAGCACAACAACACCACACCAAGCAAGTTATACCCACAATCAAGCCATTTCTTTCATGGTTTCGGTTAAGACATCAAAACAAAGATTTTAACCGTAAAAATTCGTTTTTGACTCTTTTAACTCCATTCTTGGACCAAGATCCCTTGTATAACTTGTATACATCACTTGATCATGCAAGAATCGGTTTCATCTCGGGTTTTCACCCATTTTTCACTTGAAACCTCATTTTCTCATGATTTGGAATTAAAAAGCAAGATCAAACCATAATAACATGTTTATACCTTGTGGATCTTCTTAAAAATCAAAGGTTTTTTTGGTTGAATGAGTGAAGGATGGAGAGAAATGTGGAGTTGTGATTTTAGAAAAAGAAAATGAAGTGTGTGTGTGTGTGTGATCATGGGACCGATCGGTCCTAGTAAGGTGTGGGGTGGGGCCCACATCTTCAACCTTGGCCACACATTCGGATTGTGTAATCCGGATAATGTTGTGGATAATCTGGTTCAGTTCGTTTTTCGGTTAAACGTTTAATTCCGCTCAAAACGAGGCCAAAACGGTCGTTTTTCGGCTTAAAATTTAAATTTATATAAAACCGATTTAAAACTTTAAAAACTTAAACCATGACATTTATTGACTTAACACATCATATTGTCGGTAATTGTGCATCTTTTTCGGCTTGATCGATCGTCTCTTGCTTGGTTTGATGTTAAAGGTTTCGTTTATCGTACCGACGTACTAATATATCAAAATCCTTTTTCTGTGCTATAATTCACTTATCCCGAAGCTTTAATACTTCGTACACATCACTAAACATTATATATTTCGTCTATAATGAAATCCCCGATTCGTTCGGGTTTCAATAATCGTTCATCGATTAATCGTAATTTCAATACGACTAGCTGTATCTTCGAGTATAATTCGTACTGTGAATCTTATATACTCGTATAAACACATTATAATTCATATATTCAGTATTGAATAACACATAAATAGTATATTCCGGCTAGGGTATACCTGAATTTGCCGGAATCGTTACAGTAACACATAATCAATCTACTCCACCTTTCTGATTACCTGAAAAGCATGTTTAAAGAAAAGGTCAACTACGAGTAGTTGGTGAGTTTCATAAGTTTTAACAAAATCAGTTCTGCGTACCACACAGTCGTAGTTTGCATGTACGCGCGTATATAAAAATTTTATTTACGTTTGTATATATGTACAGCTGGGTCTTTGGGTGTATATATGCATTCATGTAAGTTTATAATATAATTTCGAAATTACGATAAAATCGTGATTGTTTGTTCGTATTATGTGTTTCCAATTTCCGTATTTAATCAACCACTGTGGACCCCCTTCCTCCCACAACGGTTCCACATAAAATCAACCACTGTGGCCCCCCTTCCGCCCACAACGGTTCCATGTGAAATTCAACATTACACAATGTATACTGTAACACCCCGGCTAAAGCGGAAAAGCCTGCGTGTGACGTACAGATTGCTCAAACACACGTGACACTATTAGGTGACCATAATAATATTATTTCATTTAAATCTTCGTGTAACACAAGTTTATCAAGTAATACAAGTTGTAACAATAAATAAGCAAAATAATAAGTTCTTTGAATATCCTAAAAGCATGTTATGTGTCTTCTAACTTTCATCCTCGAATCTCTACACCTGTAACATATGTAGAAAATAATGTCAGCTACGAACATAGCTAGTGAGATTCCCACAGTTTGATATAATACGTAAAAATCATACAATTCATGGACAAGTGATAAACGAGCAAGTAAAGTCCTTTCCAGTTGGTATCAACCAACGTACTCGGGTAATCGCGCAAGTAATGTCCTTTCCAATTGGTAACAATCAACGTACTCGGATATGAGGCCCTTTTTCCACTCGATACAAATGGACCTGAGTGCAAAGGGGAGCGTATGATTATACTTAATGAGGCTACCACCACGTGCAAGTAATATTCGAGCAAGTAATTCAAGTAACACACAAGTCCACATACGAATTGTAGTTTTGTAATCGAAAGCGTAACATTTGAAGTTTTGTAGTAAATACATATGCCACCCTAAAATAGTAAAACTTTTAAAAGAGGGTTGTGAAAAACTCACATTGAAATTGAAGATAAACGTTGCAACGAAAACCGAAAGCATGATAACGAAACCGAAGCGGTCGACCATGCGTTAAAGAAATCCGAAACGATTGAACTTCTCGAACTATAATTAAAACAAAAGCAAAGTCTAACTATCGGGATTGAAAATGTTAAAATTATTTTGTTAACGGAGTTAAGCATTATTTAATGTAGCTTTTATTAGCATGTTATAGCATTATAATATTATAACATTATTTTTTTAGCTTTAACGGGTTTTAACGATTTAAATTATTTTAATAATATTTTATTAATAACTTAACGCTAATACGAGAATTATGATATTTGCGAATCACGTTTTAAAGATAGTTTTATCTCGAAAAAGAATGATTATATTTAAAATTTATAAAAAGGCAACGAGCTATAGTTAACGAAACGGAAAAATAAAATAATTTTATTGGGTTTAATGAAGGTGAGCGTTAATTTTTAGGTGAAAAATGTTAAACTGAAATTTATAAATAATTTATTTATGTTAAAATGATTTTATTTGATTTAAAATAATTTTTAATAATTTGTTTGGTTTATTTAATAATAAAGACGACTTAAACGAATTTGGTTCATTTCCGGTCGGACCCGGACTCCACTTTAGGTTGGGTTCGTTTCCGACATGGTAAAAAGTATTATATTTTAGAGAGTGAGATGAAAAGAATTAGTTTTAAATGTTGGATAAATAATATAACTAAACCGAACCGAATAAATACATAAGCGAGTTAAGATCGTTTTTGATAAACTAACACTAGTGTTAAATAAATGGTATAACATTAAGTCCTAAACGACCCGAACAAGCAGAAACTAAAAACATACCGGAACAAGAACTTAGATAATAAAAGAAGAAATCTTGAACTTCATGGTTTGACTTTATAAATCAAAGTAGGTGAAAATCACCAAAATGAGAGAATAACAAGAATCTTTTGTAAATTGAGTTGTGAGGAAATGAGAAGGAATGAAGCTCTATTAATAAGTGAAGTAAGCTAGAGTTGTTTCAATTGTATTAAATTGGTCAAAATACTTAATGGGTCATGAATGCCATTTAAAACTTGTAATTGGTCATAATAATTAAATTGTAACCTACAATTTATATTCAAACACATTTATTATTATCATAAAGAATTTTGACCAAGATTTAAATGTAGTAGGAATGTATTTTTCTTCATATTTTAAAACTAAGTAAAAAAAATGACATAATTAAATAATAATAAAATATACTTTGGTTATGAATAAATAATGTTATCTATGCGACATTTGAATAAAGTGTGTGTGTGTGTATATTAGTAATTGTTAATATATTTAAATAACTTTAAGAAAAGCTATTACATACGAAATATGTAACATATGATTGTATTTATAACTAAATGGATCACCTCGACTAATAAAACGGATTAGTTTTCAAAATATATTTACTCTTTAGTCCTGAACTTTGAGGTGCAATCTATATGAAATAGAATTTATATAACTTGGATATTTTTATATTTCACCCGCACAGTTTGCAAATTGTTTTAACTTTAAAACGTTCACTTTCGTTAATTGCGAAAATGAATTGAAAGCGACAAATGATAACCGTAAATCCTCGGAATTCAATACGAATAGAAAATGAAGGTATGATAAACGACGAACAAGAGTACATTAAAATGACCAACCGGGTCGGTTTAACGAATACAACACAAACTCGAAAATGACGAATGTCACATGAAGTGAAACTTGAGAATATTAAGAATATATATATTCATATACACAAATAATTAATATTTCCTATACCACATTATTTCCTACGCCTATTCACATAGCATGTATATGGACATACACATGTATATATAATTATGCACATATATAGTATTTATCATGTATCACAAACACTGTGGCCCCCCTTCCGCCCACAATATCCTCATGGCCTCCACTGCCCACGTTATCCCCATGGCCGTTACAGACCATGTTATCCACATGGCTGTTACATACCACGTTATCCCTATGGCCGTTACAGACCACGTTATTCCCCATGGCCGTTACAGACCACGTTATTCACCCATGGCCGTTACAGACCACGTTATTCCCCATGGCCGTTACAGACCACGTTATCCTCCCAGTTTGTTATGTTTAACAGTACACAACATAATTGTATAAATGTCTTATCACGTGTAATTGCATTATGTTTGTAGGGACTTTTTGTAAGTAAATGTTCAGAAAATTCATATCATGAACCATTTCCAGGTAGATAACATATATAAATATGTTTTTCACTCCAAAAGTTCGTAAACAGTTTGAAAAGAGGGGTCATGAAACTCACGGTTTTGTACGCACTTAGTGGGAGGTCAGCTCAGGGTCCGTTTCTCTTGCTATCACTTAGTCCCTATAGTAAATATTATAATAATATTAATATTTTAATATTATTATAATCTTTATACTAAGCTGGGCCGTATAGCTAGTCTGGGTGTGGCTGTAACACCCAGAAAGTGTCTATAGGCTTAGATTGTGATGTTGTTTAATGTCTAATATTTAAATCAAACTTGGCTTAGTTTTCTCGTTTTACCAGCTGGGCCAAGTTGCTCGTTTATGCGTTTGGAAAACATTGATGGGGATGTAAACTTGGGTAAACGTGTTGGTTGATAAAATGATTAAGTTATAAAGAAAGATCACGTATTAGGGGTCTGGATATGCTACGGGGCTCGTTTGCGTTTATTCAGTTTGAGTTTGGAGAAAAACGAGCACAATCTATCCAAATTGTCCGGATTTCTCATCAAAAGTTTCTTTTTATATAATTAATCTGAAAATATGCTTCTTGATCGTTTTTGATGTTCTGATATTCCAACAGGTTCGTTAATCACGAACTTGCGGTTTTCGTCAGAATTTAATTTATTTAATCTTTAAATTAACATAATTAATTATCCGTTAATCATTAGATCATGAAAATTTAGACACTTATCAAATAAAATATGTAGATTTTTATAAAAATATTTCTGGAATTATTTACTGATTTATAAATTTATAAAAAAATTGTTTTATATGCTATATTTAGCCTAAAAATCGTCTGTTTATACCAAATGATTTCTGAAAAAACCACCAAAATTCCTGAGTGATCAAAAAACTTCCTAAAATAACCTGTAGCAATTCCAGAAGCTAATAATCTTTCCAAATCCCATTTTCGAGCTAAAAGCGAGTATAAAAATCCGAATAAACGCGAATTCACAAAACCTACATAGGGTTTTCCAAATGATCTAAAATTTCATATGTGATCATATTATACCAAACCTGAGTTCCCCACAAATTTCATAATTTTTCAAGCATTTTAACTATTTTTCCCAAATAAACGCCCCAATTCGGTAATAAATTCGCCAAATATTGTCGGATGGTCGAAAAATTACCAAATTTGAATAGGGATATGGTCCCTGATGTCCCTGAAAAATTTCATGACCTAAAAATATGCACATCACAATCGAATCCTAAACAGCCCGTAATCGGACATTTCGGTATTACCTTTGCTGTTTTCGCCGGTTTTTCGCTCACTTAAATCAATTTCCGGGTTCTCGTGCTTCTATATAAGCTAAGTACAGGTCCTATATCACAAACCAAGCATGTATCATCAAGAAACCAGCCATGAAAGTTAGGGTTTCGTTTAGGGTTCTAAACTGAACTTTTGAACCGTAAAAACTTCGTTTAAACCCTCTAATCCGTGTTTATGGCCAAAAAAGAGTATAATTCAGATTCCTAACCATGTATAGGATCAAAACATGTTTTTCGACCATTTTTATGATTTTTGCATGGTTAGGAATGATTTTTGGTAATCAAACTATGTTGATATGAAATCAAACATGATTATTCAAGTATAAAATGGTTAAAACCATGGATTTACCTTGTATTTCTGAGTTCTCGATGATGGGCAGAGGTATTTTCCAGAAGTTTGGATAAATTATGAGTCTGAAAATCTTAGGGATATTAAATAATAAAGAAAACCTTAGGGGGGGTTCCCCCTTTACGTACGCAAACAACAAAAGGGGTCCCATTAGGCCCTAATTTGATTCAAATGCCTTTTTTTTTGCGTGCCGTGAAATCTCAATCCAAATTTATTGCGGATCCGGTTTTTGGCGCTAAAATTATCGGGTACGACAAACAGCGCGGAAAACGGGTGTTTTTCGGCCAAATTCTTGTTAATT